>NW_026863879.1:0-30156 GCF_026571515.1 Ruditapes philippinarum | reverse complement strand
CAATAAAAAGTACGTATCATTTGTTAGTTTAGAAATCCAACTGTATCAATGTTTCCACTCCAAAGGAACTACATGTATATCAAAAACACTACACCATGCACCTTGGGGGTAGGCTTTTCGTAATATAGGTTTGAAATAACATGGTATCTAGGGTAATTTGAGAATAAATTTGTCACTGATTAGTTCAGTTCTATCTTTTAAAAGGTATTTGATGCTTCTAAAGAACCCTTCAAATTGTAAGAAATTGTATTTTAGCCAGTTTTTCTATCAAATTCATGCTTTGTTATAAAATTTCTGTAGCATCCAATATATTTCGGACATATCTAATTCCCTTTACATACCAATTTAAACATGTTTATCATTCATTAAAAAGTTATGACTATAAAACAATGGCATACAACAAAACTTGTCCATATACTATCGATTAGAAAAATGTGCAAAGAATCAATGTAACATAATTAGCAACATCTCTCCAAAAAGAATTGTTTGAGTTTCTATATACTTTTTCTGCATACAATCTTCGACAATTGAACAATATAACTAATGTTATTATGAATACTGAATAATAATAATAATAATAATAATAATAATAATAATAATAATAATAATAATGATGATGATGATGATGATGATGATGATGATGATGATGATGATTGTGATGGTGATGGTGATAAAAATAATAATACGCGGAAAGTCCGAGCGGGGCCGAAGGCCCCGCGAGGGCTGTAGCGCTCTTAGATAACATGTATGACGCGTATCAATTCAAAAGAAATCAAATTAAAAGTTAATGAAAAATTCAAAAAAATATATATCCCAAACCTAATGAGCTGCGAATAAAGTTTCCTTTTAAAAGGAAAGGCTTGCACAGTTGTGCCTTCATCCTAACCCTTTAAAATTGTTGTTTTGTTTTTGTTTGTTTTTTTTCAATTTATTATCACAATTTTTTTGAATTACGGTATTTGTATATCATAAAGGGTTTATTTAGTTGGGTTTTTTTTGTGTGTGTAAAAACGAATATTCTTTTGTCAAAACGATTTGAAATCTATTCTGTATTGTATAAAACTAATAAAGAAAATAATCAATTGTAAAAATACTAACGTGGAGATCTATCTATCATACCGAAAGAACAAGTGTGCACATTTCATTTCCACTTTTTTCACAGAGAAATTCGTTTTGGCAGTTGCTAATTTTATTTATATAGCATCTTAATGTACGTGGTACCAATTAAGCATGTATCAACTATGTTACACGACCACAGTCAGATACGATATCAGCACGTGGTAAGGTTGATAATATGCATGGGCTATTTTTAGATTACCTCACTGCGTTCATTAGATCTAAATATAACTCGATCATGCACTAATATTCTGTATGATTTGGTAAGCAGGACCACCCTTTGGAGCTACAGTAACCATTCTCTATTGTATAAAACTAATACAGACAAAAACAATTATAAAAGAAACTAACTTTTGTGTCTTGAAAAAGAATTGAAACGGAACAATTTCGATTATAATTTATTACGGTTTAAACCGATAAATCAAGTAAAAATAGAAATCCTATTTATATAAACAAACTGGGATTACCGAAGTAACTAAAATAGCTTAGATTTCCGTAATATTAATTCGTCTGATTCCGCAGTATGACGGAATCGCCCGAATTGTCACGATTGCAATCGGAACTACCTCGGTTATTATCATTAATTCGAAGAGTGACGGAAAGGGTCAAAAAGTTGCGATTGGCACGATTGCAGTTGGTTTCCCGTTCAATCATGCACCAACAGATGTAAGCAGGAAACCACCTAACCGGAACAAGTTTTCCAAATGAAATGGCTTGCAGCCGTGGCTGCAAGCCAAAAAATCCTTAGTTTGCGGGCGCCGCCATTTTGAAATCTATGTTGTAAAACGCTTGACAAGTGCCTCTTGTAAAACGCTTTACAAGCGCCTCAATGGCTGAATATTTAGACTGGTTTAAATGTTATGAGTAGCGGGCGCTTTTTGATTTTCATTCCGAAAAGCGTGTAAACTACACTGATTTTTTATCATTAAACGGCCCAGTCGTCTGCTTTTTTATCGCTGTCGTCTCAACAGGCTGAACGGTACTATTTTGGCATAATTACATTTTCCTATTTAAAGTCCTAGAATTATATTTACTTTTGCATATTTGGACTACCACAAATTTTACATGTTTCTTTTTGTACATTTAAATATATTTTAACATTTTTAATTAAGTTACTTATGCAAGTTTATGCAATAACTTGAGCTAGTCCTACTGGACTATACTGTATACAACTATACCAGTTCTAAATATGTTTAAGTGAAATTCCAAGCATATTGATTTCAATTGATTTTTCTGAAGAAAAAAAATCATAAAAATTATATAGACTCTACCAGATCTTATGCATTATTTTCACACTTAATAATTGTCTACATTCAGCAAGCATACTGGTAAATAACTATGTCTATTTTCAACAAGCATAATTATTGGCTGGACAACAATATTGTAGGAAATCAATTCCAAGAACTTCAAACAAAAAAAGTTAAACATTCAAATGAAATATACCAAGAAAACAATTATTGTACAGAAGTAAATAATGATTAACAGGCTTCTACACAGGTATATTTACTCTCTCCAAATCAATCTGAGCATTTACATATGCAGAATGATAATTACAATGACCATAATTATTGTCTGAACAACAATGTCAACCACTAACTGATACACTTTCACAAATATAAATATCAGAGAAAATATACTTTCCATTATATCTCCAACAACACATTTCATCACATTCAATTATTTTTCAATTAAACAACTGTTTCTTACAAGCATCTATGGACAAAACTAGATAATTTAAAAGGGACTAATAACAGAAGATTTTTTGGTGGGTGGTATTTCAACCACTAATGATACACTTTCACAAATATAAATATCACATAAAATAAACTTACAATTGTATATGTACTTTCACCAATACATTCAATTACTAGTATTCATGTATTTTTCTAAATCTACATTAAACATATTTTCATCATTTCGTCTACATCTTCCTCTCAACATTTTTTGTCATAATGATTTTTTTAATTGATGACATGTTTATTATTTCTATGTTTCTTTTCAAAATATATCATGACATTAAATGTCATCATGACATTTCACCACTGATTAAAAGAATCTGTCTAGATTTAGAATTTAACACCATGAATAGCTACAAAACTCTATATCAACTATTTATTTAGACACTAATAAAAAGAATTTAAAGTCCTACCCATATGTTGCTCATTTAGAATATTATCAATGTATTTTTTTCTTACTAGCATGCTTTTATTACTTAATCACATGTATATATATATGTAATTCAAACATTCATGTTATTAATTCATATTGCATATTTCTTTTATGATTATTAAGCTAAATTTTATCATCAATTATTCACATTTGTAATCAATACTTTTAACATTTATTGATCACAGTTCTTGGAATTGGTTAATAGTTTGTCAAATTTTCTTTAAATATTGTCATATAAATACATTTTAATATATTTAAACTATGTAGTTTTTTTTTCACATGAAACAGTGAAAAACTTTTTCTGTTTTGTTCTTTTCACAGATGAATCATCTGATATTTGCAACTGACTCAAGAGGGCGTATCATATAAAAATTTGTCATGATGGTGTTCATGCAGATGAACATCTAAAGAGAAATGGTCACATTTCTTTGTCATTCTGTAGAAAATGATTTAAGGTCTTGGGACTTTTAAACAATAAAAAAACATTCCTGTTACACAGTACTTAAATACATAAGGACAATCATCAAAATTTCAATTTAAATTTGCTTACATAACTGAACGTCTTTTAATGTTAATAAATATTCTGTAGTGTGGGACATGTCAGTCTCTAACCAACAAGAAACATTTAATTAAAAAGTATAAATCTATCGTTATTAAATACCAGCTATATATAAATACCAGCTATATTCAATAATTATACGGGGAAGTCAAAGACCGGGCCCGCAAAGCGGGTCCGGGCTTTGGCTTGCCCGGCTATTGACTACACGTGTATATTTAAAAGTAAATCAAATAAAAAACAATTAAAAAATATATAGAATTCTATACCTATCAATGAAATTTTCAGTGTCACTTTAGTCGGGCGCCGCCATTTACAATGTAACTTAATGATAATAGGCGGGGTATTCCGATAACGGAACAAATCTCAACTTTTCGGATAAATGTTAATGTCGAGTATTCCGAGTGAAAACGGAAGCGTTGCATGTAATACTGAATGACACCTTCAAAACGGAAAGAATGAAAGGAATTTTTCATTATTACCATTACATTGTGTTAGATAATGTAAATATTCAAAATATATACATGTATTTGTTTACTATATATATATACAGTACATGTTTTTTTTTCTTTAATTTTTTAAATGTTGATAAATGTTCTGAAGTGTGGGACATGTCAGTCTCTAACCACCAGAAACATTTCTTAAACAAAAAAAGTATAATTCAATTTTCAAGGTTTATTATCTTTAAACACCAGAATATTTAAAAATGAAACAAAAATTCTAAAATCACATAATTTTGAAAGTTTAAAGTGTTGAACATTATCACGGATTTATATTACAAATTATTATAAAATGTATTATAAATCCGTGACATTATCAATATAATTCAGTTAGATAATTTCTTTGATACTGCATAATTTACATGAAGATCTACATGACTTTCCGCGCCATAGGTAGCACCTAATTTCATATTAATAATAAATAATCATAAAAAAATAAATAAAAAACTAGTTCATTTTACCTGTTTACCGGTTAACGGGACCCAGCAATTAACGCAAATTCCAACCGAGTTATTTCCCGTTGCTACAGGTGGCGTCGTTAGAAATATTTTAGATGAGATCTCTTCTGTTTTGTGCAAAACATGATTTCTTCTTCTGTTTGCATTAATGTAGGCATTTTGATGAACAAACATAGTTTATTATGTATAGTTTTTGAATTTTAGAAGCAGTATTGTACATTTTTT
This sequence comes from Ruditapes philippinarum, assembly GCF_026571515.1. Classification (NCBI taxonomy): domain Eukaryota; kingdom Metazoa; phylum Mollusca; class Bivalvia; order Venerida; family Veneridae; genus Ruditapes; species Ruditapes philippinarum. The sequence continues at coordinate 25,132 of NW_026863879.1, read as the reverse complement.
ATTTAGATTTACCCTGAAAAGTAAGATAGCTGAAAACTATACTGCACAAAAAATGTGGGTGGGGTACCTAAATAAACGATTCCGGGTCAGCTCGGCCCTAAAACGTACTCGGCCCCCGAGTCAGCTCGGCCCTATACCAACTCGGCACGGGTCAACTCGGCCCACTTTTCAATTATTTATATTTAGGTTTGTGTAATCACTATTTTTTGTAATATTTGTAATTATGTATAATACACGGACTTAATTTTCAGCTTTTGACAATTACAAACAAATTAAATGAAATTGGTTAAAGACGATTAAAGGGACTCTTATTGTCACAGGCTATTATTATCAATCAGTGTGTTCGTAAGGATACCGATTAATTAGGTGATAATTATGATTGACGCATTCATTTAAAATTGATTAGTGACCACCTGCAATTAATTAGTAGCTTAATTATGATATTAAGTAAACATGTTTTTGTTTGATATTTTTTTAAATATTACTACGTTAAATATATTTTTTTAAAGTGGGCCGAGTTGACCCGTGCCGAGTTGACCCGTGCCGAGTTGGTATAGGGCCGAGTTGACTCTTTTCCAAATAAACAACACGAATTCACAGAATATACATTTTTTATGAAAATATTAAATATATGAATTAACAGCGAGATGTTTTCGTATTTATTGCTGGTTTCAAATGCCCTCTTAAAGTTGCAAAAGGAAATAAACTATTAAAATTGCAGAATAATAGATTGCACAATGTTTTGCTAAAATTGAAAAAAATCATTGATCTATAACTGCATGGTCCTTAAAGATATTTTGTCACATGGCATTTTGTATATGATTTTTAGGCATGTATTTGTTAACTCTTACATTCTTAAACAAACTTTGTATAGCTTGATGAGACTAAATTGCAACTTTGACAGATAAGTTGTTTTTAATAAATATTTGTGTGATCCTCACTTGACGATGCTTTAAAGTTAAACTTTGATTGTTTCCTTTTTAGCTCGACTTTTCTATGAAAAGGGGAGCTATCCTACTCGCCCCGGCGTCGGCGTCGGCGTTGGCGTCACACCTTGGTTAAGTTTTTCGTACCACCCCACTTTATTTCAGAAGTATTACAAGTATGGCTTTGAAACTTACCATACTTGTTCACCATCATAACCTCCATCTACAGACAAGAGTACATAACTCTGTCAAGGTTTTTGACAGAATTATGGCCCTTTTTTGACTTAGAAAGTGTTTTGAGCTTGGTTAAGTTTTTTGTACCACCTCACTTTATTTCAAAACCATTGGAGGTATTGCTTTGAAACTGACCATACTTGTTTACCATCACGACCTTCATCAACAGACAAGAGGACATAACTCTGTCAAGGTTTTTGACAGAATTATGCCCCTTTTTGACTTAGAAAATACATTGAATATGGGTAAAATCCACTTATTGCCTTAACCCTTTGAGATATTGCTTTGAAACTTTTAATGCTATTTCACATCATTACCCCCATCTGTACGCAAGAGAAGGTAACTCTGTCAAGGATTTTTTTAAAAAATTAAGGCCTTTTATCGACTTAGAATCTTGGTTAAGTTTTTAGTACCAGTCCACTTTTTGACCTGAACTGTTTGAGATATTAATTTGAAAGTTGGAATACTTGTTTACAATCATGATTCCCAAACATGTCCAGGAGAAGGTAATTCTGTCAAAGATTTTATTTGAATTATGGCCCTTAACTCTTTTGACTTAAACATTTCAAACTTTGCTGCAGTGTTCAAGGGTATCACACAATTCAGTAAAATAATTCTTCACTAAATATCTTAATGCTTCATGGCCATTGTTCACTTTAAAAATACAGAGATTCTTGTATTGCCTTTTACTGCAAAAACTTTTTTTATTGGCAAGCAATAAAAAAGTCGAGCGCGCTGTCTTACGGACAGCTCTTGTTTTGGGAGTTGGGGGGGGGGGGGGGGGGTAATTTTGTTTTTGATGTTAACCTTGATACTAGAATAGCAAGTATTTGTTTATAATTAATATTGTTTTTCAATGTTTATTTTAATCTTATGTTCTATTGGTTACTTGTGATTAATCATCATTAATGTTTGAATATAGATTGATATAAATAGAAATGATTCATTTTAAATATTTTTTCAGTATACATAAAGAAAAAAACATTTTATGTTTATATCATTGCAGATTGAAAGTTAAATTAAAGAACAAAGATTAAAGATGGTAAGATAAACTTTATAGATTATTATTAGCAATTCTCATGATTTGCAATTTGGACAATTTTTCATAAAAAACAAAGTTTGTCTTAAAAATTAATTAAATGTTTTAATATGTATGTTCGTTTTTTAGCACTATATCAGGGAATTCACCAGGATTTTTTTTAAGCGCTACATTTTTTTAATAAGACGGGGGTGGGTGCGGGAGGGGGTTTTGACCCCCATACCGCGTGTCGAAAATTTTTGCCATTTAAGGTGTCAAGATACTGCTGTGGGCTGTTTTAAAACAAATAATGAAAGCTTTTCACTTGATAAACATTTTCTTAATTTTTATTATTTACTTTTTCCATTTCCAACAATTCAAATAAATAAACAATTATATATAAACACAAGTTCACAACATGTGATCAACATTTATATGTATGTGTGTGTCCCATTTAAATGAGTATATTTCAGTTGTTTTTTCTTCATTAACATCATTAAAAGTGGGCCTGTCTTCTAGGTTTGTTGTCATTCCATGCCTTGACTGCCTTCTCAAAGTTGAAAAGATTCTAATGGGGGTGCTTAAAGGGAGACGGCAAGAAGATAGTTTAGAACTTTAACAGAGAGACAATTCCTGTTTTCAGTCTTAACTCTCTTCAGACAGCTGAATCCTCGCTCAAAATCTGAAATTAATAAATAAAAGTAATCATTTATGTTAACCTCATGTCGTTTATTTATATTGTTTGTTTGATGTGAATATTTGAAAATTTAAAACTTCCAGCCTGTTTAAACTTTACTAAGTAAAAAAATCATATTTGAAATGTTGAAAAACTTCTAGCAAAGTGTTACACATCTGCAACTGTCATTGGAATTTCATTAATGTTCAAGAATGAATGAATTTAATAATGCTTACCTGCAGTAGAGGTTGGGAGGAGGAGACCCACAGCAGCAATTCTGTAAAGATGACTGGTAGAAAGGTTGCCAGTAATCCAGGTCATGGTTTGGTCGGCTGACTGATCAGTCCCCTCTAGACTGGCACGTACCTGGTGCCAGTGGCTGCGGCACTGCTCCATATCTACACCAAAGTGCCTGGCCAGCTCCTGTATGTCCTGACAAACCAATGCTAAGGGGTAGGACACTAGATTGCACTTCACAAAGCTGTCCATCAGGCTCGATTAAAGAGGGCCTGCAAAGTTAATATTTTTTTTTCATTTTGGGGATTCACTGAACAGAAACAGATTACAAGACATTTTTAATTAAAAAAGAAAATGACCAATTGGCTGTCACTAAGTGGGATTGTTGATGTAAAGTTTTTGTTGTTGTTTTCACTCATTTGCAAGTTGATAATGAACAGTCGTTAATGTTTTCAATGTTAAAGTAGCCATCAACCAAATTTATTTCTGAATATCTATGCAGTTTAACCCAAGAGTAAAAAAAAAGAAAAAAAAAAGCAAAATGATCCTGAGACAGTTTCAACGACATTGCTCACGGAAAAAAAAATTGATAGTGAAACTAGGCTTCCCTTATTCATGTTAGACATATTATTTTTTGAAATCTTAATACTACAATCAGTACTGCTTTAGACGTAACGATCATAAGAAAGTGAAAGATGAAATTGAACATTACACTTATATCAAGACAATTAACATTCATCCCTAAATATCAAACTGTTATATCGCATGTCAATTAATGCCAATTATATTATCAAAGCAATAAAAGTTATTACACCTACCTGAAACATGTAAATATCACACATGCCGCGGTTAAATTGCACCCATCTCAATACACGGTAATTGACAACACCTGAAAGTGCACCAGCAGTCGTCTGCAGACATCGATGACAGGTGTCTGTGACGTCACACAGTCTAAAAGGCAATCAGTGTATCGGATTGTGTATACGCCTCGGGTAATTATCTACACAGGACATGTATATTGGCTTGTTTATTTGGCTAATTGGGGTTAACTTATAGACACAAAAGAAAGGGATATCGGTCATTTTTTAAAGCGCTATGATAATTTTAAGCGCATCGGGATTTCTTGTTCTGAAATTTTAGCGCATCGGTGCCGATGCGCTAAAAGCGCCTGGGGAATTCCCTGCTATATTATATAGCGATTTGATTAATTTGACTGTCCGGGAAGGAATCGAACCTGGCTTGTCCTATTCACAGTCCTACACCTATTGGGCGGACATCTATGTACATGATGTATTTATAATATTGGCAGAAATCCTTGTTTTGTAACAGTTTCCTTTCATTTGTTTGTATACATGTATATTTATAATATATTGGTGACATTGAGCTAATTTTTCAGTCTGATGTAAAGAAGCTAGATATTCCGCAAAAGTCGGAGTGTGTAAAAGTTGTTGTGAGATGTCGTCCTCTATCAGAGAAAGAAGTACAGAAAGGATACGAAAGGTAGATAATGGATGATATATGAGCCGTGTCACGACAAAACCAACATAATGGGTTTGCGACCAGCATGGATCTAGACCAGCCTGAGCATACGCGCAGTCTGATCAGGATCCATGCTGTTCGCTATCAGTTTCTCTACTTGTTATAGGGTTTGTAAGCGAACAGCATGGATCCTGATCTGGATCTGGATCCATGCTGGTCGCAAACCCATTATGTTGGTTTTGTCGTGACGCGACTCATATATGTTTCGTAAATTTAGAATTGGAATAAAAAAAATCAAGACTTGTCTGTTTTTTTTTCTTAACATATCCATATCATATTTATATAGTAAATTCTTGAAACATTTCACTTGTCGATACTGACTGTGGGACAACCTTGGCAATACGAAAAATGACAGGTCAGACAAAAGCCATTTCACTGGAGGGCTTTTGCCCGCCCTGCCATTTTCATGGGAGGGCTTTTGTCCTACAATCTTTCATAACATTTTGTATCTTATATAGGGTAGTGGAGATGAACACAAAAAGAGGTGTTATTGAGATTAGGAATCCTAAATTGCCACCATCGGATCCAAAGAAAACCTTTACATTTGATACTGTTTATGACTGGAAGTAAGTACAATTTTATCTATTCTTTAATCAAGGAAAAGATTTTATTCAAGATTTAAATCAATGAGTTATTGAGACTTTTAACAATATATATATATATAATAATAAAAAGCCCTTCAGTTTATCATTATTTTGTATTAATAAAGTATTGAAGTGTCATTATGCCCATCCAAGGGTATATAGTGTGTGAACAGGTGAAAGACAAAATAAGTTTACATTTAGTCATAATTCCTTTCAATTTTATAATTTACTTCACATAACTTATGTGGTCAAATGTATCTTCTATAAATATCCATTGGACATTACCCCTAACATTCAATTTATTAAACAAGTGGGGCAGTTTTTTTTTTATACTTTAAGCAGATTTTTATTTTACGCGAAACATTTTCCAATATCAACTGTTAAGAATTAAACACCATAAGAACAGTCTATCTTTTGAAATGTATTGTTAATTTAGCTCAACTTGATGATAGAAAAAAATGATAATAGATTATGAGGATATTGTCTCTTTAGTAATCCTTTACCTGCTGGAACCAAAAATAATTGAGCCGCGTCACGACAAAACCAACATAATGGGTTTGCGACCAGCATGGATCCAGACCAGCCTGCGCATCCGCGCAGTCTGATCAGGATCCATGCTGTTCGCTATCAGTTTCTTTACTTGTTATAGGGTCTATAAGTGAACAGCATGGATCCTGAGCAGACTGCGCGGATGCGCAGGCTGGTCTGGATCCATGCTGGTCGCAAACCCATTATGTTGGTTTTGTCATGACGCGACTCAATTAGTTTTGTTACCAGTGGAATGCCAGGTTTGTGGTCACATGTCTTCCTCCAAAATAGTGTCAAAAAATATTCCAAATCAGCTGTCACAACAATTTTTTCCCGATTTATCATCAGTAAGTCAATCGGTCATCAAACATCATTTTCTTTCGTATTTTCGAACATAAATTTGTGCATCAGAATTGTTTCACATATATTGAAACAGTTTCTATTTTTTTTTGTCATAGTTCCAAACAGAGGGATTTGTATGAGGAGACTTTCAGAGATCTTGTGGAGAATGTTCTTCAGGGATTTAACGGGACAATTTTTGCCTATGGTCAGACTGGAACAGGCAAAACACATACAATGCAAGGTAATTTTTATTGACTGAAATTTTCAATCAAAGTTTTGAAAGACAGTTTTTTTTGTGGAAAATTTTTAGTTAAAATAGAGTTATTATAGGAGTATCTTAATCTGGAATTTATATTTGACTCAAGTGGCGGCGTGGCTGAGTGGTAAACACCCCAGACTAGTAATTTAAGGATTGCTGTCTGCGTGGGTTCAAACCCTGTTAGCCACAAGCCGTTGTTTCAGTGAGCAAGAAACTTTACACTCATTGCTAAGTACTTGTTGGTTCATAGGAACAGATTCAAGAGTGTTTCAATAAGCTTATAGCTTCCAACACAATTAAGATATACACGTATTAGTATAAACTAAGTGGATTTTACTAGGATAGGATCGGTAATGCCAGATTTGATTCTTTGAAATAACATCCATTGAGAGCCAGCCCCCATCAGCTGTCTTTTTAAAATCAAGCAATTTTCCCCAATAATTCAATTTATATCATGTTGTGTTATTCTTACATGTACAATATTTATGGGAAGTGCCTCTTTTTTTTTTTTTTTCTAAATAATAAGTGATAAAAAAATGCTCAGATCTGTAATTGAGTTCTTCCTCTACAAGTAATGTTGGTAAGTTACCATTAAACTTTTACTGCATGTCAGTGTTATTTTAAAAGTTGACAAAAATAACAATTACTACTATAGTATAAAATGCATTTTCATTTTGTTTCAGGATTAAAAAATGATCCTGAACAGCGAGGGGTGATTCCTAACTCATTTGAACATATATTTAGTCATATATCTAACTCGGAAAATCAACAGTACCTCATAAGGGCCTCTTACTTAGAAATATACCAGGTATTTATTGTCTTATGATTTTAATAAAAAAAAGTTCTGTTCAAAGACTTCAAGATACTCTAAAAGAATTATCTATGGGATGAAAAGTAATACTTCTTCTGAATTACGTATACAAAACATAGTCTTTTTACCCTACAACAGTTGTTAAAGTCGACACTTAAATTTTTATGTAAGAAATAGCTGGAAAATCAATATCAATCATTTATTTTTACATTTTATATGTTGTTTTTTTTTCTGATACATTAAAATCTAAAAAAAATCCTATGTCAGGGACAATTCAAGTGGTTGTTTAGTAAAAAGACCGTTTGGTGGCAGTTTTTTTTTTTACAAATAGTTGAGTTTACAAAAGTTGAGGTAATTGCACACACACACAAAAAGTTTACAAAATCTAAATATAAATCTTGACAGCATATCATGCTCCTACATTCGTAGGTGACCATGTGCTTATTGGTTGAAATAAAATAGTTAAAACAATAACTTTTACCATGCGTTTAGGTTATAATTGAGTAAGAGTTATCTCTGCAACCAGTACTAAGGATATTTTGTTTAGTTCTTTTATAAACATTCAATATTCATGTGTGTTTTAAATATAAAAGCTTTTTTCTTTGTGAAAACTCTGTTGAGTAAATACTATAAATGTATGAAAAAACTACACACTAGTTCAGTTTTTGAAAAACAAGTGTACTAATAGTTTGCCAGTTTATGTAATTTTGCAACTTTTAGTATTGGGAAGGGGGAGGGATGCAGAGATGGTGTTACAAGTATCTCTTTTGTGGCGGCCTGGCCGAGTTGTTAACATGTCTGAATAGTAATCTAATGATCACTTTCCGCACCTGTTCAAACCCCGTCAGGGGCATGTGGTTGTTTCCTTGAGCAAGAAACTTTACACGCATTGTTGAGCAGTGTCAATGAATTTCAGATTTTGAATTTACTAGCCCGAATTCCAGTTTTGAATTAATTCTACTATATATTAAACTAAATTTTCTTAAAATTTTCACTGGCCCGAACTAATTAACACTAGCCATGGGCCACTGGGCCAGTGCTAAATTCGATGACTGGTTCAGTACTGGTTGGTTCCAAGAACGGATTCGAAAGTGTGTCTATAAGCTTATAGCTTCCTACACAATTGAACTAAAATAAATTCTGTATAAACCAAGCATCTCAGTATCAAACTAGTGATACAAATGATTGTTATGTTGTTATTGCAGGAGGAAATACGTGATCTTTTATCGAAGGACCAGAACAGACGTCTAGAGTTAAAGGAGCGACCAGATACGGGTGTTTATGTGAAGGTAACTTAGACTGTTACACACCTGTAGATAATCTGAACAAATGGTTATGATTGTAACAATTAACGGGAATCCACTTAGGTCAAACAGCCTAAAATTTGAAATTCAAACATAAATCAAGTGAGGCACTTCAAATGGAAAAATCTGCAAAGGATAATAAAGAAAAATTTAATTGAATTTTGTGTGCTTCTTAGTCCTGATTTGAGAAAAAAAGCCTTGGCATGCTTTTCATTTTTTGGGTTATTTTGCATGAAAAAAAATGATGATTCTGGATAAATGGGAGAGGGAATAAACTGAAAATGGGCACACAAGTTATTGGTTTATAATAATCACTTTGCAAGAAATTTACTGAGTTAGCAAAACAAAAGTGAGTCTGAATTTCATCTACAAAATGTATACGTAAACGTTGTCTGCTTTACCGGTAGTCGGTCAATATATAAAAGTACCCCTTTTCGGGCCTCAAAATGAGCATCTGCTGCACATGCGCACAACAATGGGATACCCGTACTTTTTATAAGGCATGTTTTGTAAACAAACAGGTTAAAGTCTGTGTTATATTTTAATTATCTTACCAAACTTGACAAAATTTCCAGACATTGTCGAATTCCAGCGATAGTATGAGATGGTGAGCTTGATTAGATTAAAAATTCCGATAACTCGATTTAGTTATAAAAAGCCGAGTTTATCAACCAGCCGAAGTTATCTCCCCAACCAGTATATAATTATGGGCTGAGTTGGAATAGGGACGAGTTGACTCGGGGGCCAAGTACGTTTTAGGGCCGAGCTGACCCCGATTCCCCACATTTTTCCCTATTGAACATAGAAGGAACAACAGTGTACTCAAAATGGATACCTATTTCTAGGGCTGTCTGATATTGAATATAAAAATGTTGATATATCATTGATATTCATCATCTGAGATAATATTGATATGCACATTTTCAATTATCGATACAAGATAAAATTTATTTACTTCCGTTAGTGAATATACCTGTTTTGCTTAATAAAAGAAGTAACTTTTTTCCAGTTTTCTTGGCTTACTTGAACTTTCAACTTTGTTCAAATGTCAGTGATAAAAATAACCAGAAAAACAAACTATACGTTTGTAGTATTTGTAATGAAACACTATGATCCCAGTTTAAAACATATGTTAAAATGTTTTTCATTGTATCTACTGTTAAAGTCAATACATCGATTTATCGTCGATATTTGTCCATCGATATATATTGATAAAAAATTGTCTATCAAAAACAGCCCTACCTATTTCTTAATCAAATTGTAATAAAAAAAATCAAATAACAGAAAAGAAAAGTGATAAAAAAATAAAAGATACAAGCAAAATATAATGCCTTGCTTTGTTTTTGCTTTAAAATTAATTTTATTTTTATACAACACAATAAAAGGGGGGAGGGTGGGAAATGTCCACAATCGCAACTACTCGGCCCTTTCCATCAGTCTTTGGATAAGGACTTCGAACACAATAGTATGAATACACAGAACGGATATGGTATTTCGGTTTAACCTACGGAAGAAACTAAACATGTAAACAAATAGTAATTTAATGCTGGGAGTTGTTGACAAGTTTATTTCCTATATATGTAGTAAAAGTCCACAGAATGTTACTTTCTAGGTACAATGTGTAGTTGAAATTTATGGAAATAAGTGATAAGGTTAAATGTCATATAAATATACAAATGTAAAAGAACTTAACATCATTACAAAAATTCCAGGGCGAAAAAAAAGAGGCCTGCATTCAACATTGTCTATTGTTATTGTCGGATAGGGTATTATACTACGATAATAATGTACAACACGTTGTGTCTGGTTTATACGTCTATTCAAACTACTAACGTTTATATTACAAAACATAGGAAGTGACGTACTCTAACGTCACGCATACGTTGGCGTCATTTAACGGCACATGCATATGAGCGCAATTCCCGACATTCTGGGGGCCGCAAAATGATAAATTATTAAAATTAATATCAGTTAATCCTTTCTAAAATACATTTAAATAAAAAGTCATTGTTTTTAAATAACACAAATGTCTCTCAATTGATAATTCAAATATCTTATAAATGTTTATAGTCTGTGTTCGCGAAATTATAACTTCAATAATAACTGTATTCCTTCTCATTTCTCTTTAACGTTTCTCTACGTGTCGTAATCTATGAACGCTTTTTGTGCGGTGCTTGGTTGTAAAGTTGCAGTCTGTGCTTGATTTGTGGGTTGATATTCGGTTGAAGATTGGGTTGACTCGCTAGCACCGATATTTAGATTTGACTCTGGGCTACTTTCACATAGACTAGTGTGATGTTTTCTTCTACATTTGAAGCACTTGTAGTTTGATGGACAGTTAATGACTTGGTGGTTTAAATTCAAACAATTAAAACATAAATGTTTATTTCTTATAATGTCTTTTCTAGCTCTCACATCAGTTACTTTTGTACAGTCTTTGGCATTGTGAAATTCGTTGCAAAAAATGCACTGTCCCTGGTCATCAAACGTTTCGCCTGCGGAATTCTGTGTCACGTGACTTCCGGTTCCTGTTTTCTGTCTCGCGCCCGTGAAAAACCACGCTGTAGTTCTATAACCTGTTAAATCATCTGTAGTCTGCCCAGCCTCCATGATATTCAGTTCTCGGTATAACGTTTTTCGTAAAGTTTCTAATAACCACTTATCGCTGCCATTTTCTCGTGCTAAACTCTTGCGAATTTCTGCCGGAAGTTTGTCTATAATGACTGGTACTAAAAGAGTTCCGTACGTATTTTGACACTGACCTAGGGATTCCAATCCGCGAATATAAGCTTCTAATTTGTCGTAATAGTTTCTCATACTGTGTAGAGTATTGCTCGGGGCTGGCAGGTTTAGTAACGCCTGTATATACGCATGAATGATTTTATGAGACTGTCCGAACCTCTCCTTCAGTAAATCGACTGCTTGAATGTAATTTGCATGCGTAAGTGCAAATCCTTGAATAACTTGAGCCGCACTGCCTTCTAGTTGCGTCTTCAAATAATTAAATTTTTGTACTTCTGTAAGATTCGGGTTTTGATGAACAGAGGAATCAAAAGCATCCAAAAAACTTTGCCATTCGAGAATGTCACCACTAAATACAGGTAGCGATAATTTCGGCAGTCTCTGATAAAGCGACGTATTTGAATGAAATGTACTCACATTTTGCAAAGTGCTGTTACCATTATTCACGTTATTATTTTCGATCAGGGAACCACTTCCGTCTTTGTTCTGGTTTTGCGGGTTAGTTGGTTCGCTATAAGCATTCTGTTGTTCTTCAGTGTTGCTTTTTCTGTTTTCGCTATAAGCTCGAAGTTCTCTCACCTTTATCTCCAACGTTAATCCATATTCTTCACTATTTACTACCTCCTCCTCGATGTTGATTACTTCCGTTATTTCTAAAATCTTTTCGTTTAAAGAATTAATTGTCTCTGCTCCACTGATTATGGCTTCAAGAATTGCGTTAAATTCTATCAATGATGAATTATCTTCCTGGTCACGGCACCAATGTCGGATAGGGTATTATACTACGATAAAAATGTACAACACGTTGTGTCTGGTTTATACGTCTATTCAAACTACTAACGTTTATATTACAAAACATAGGAAGTGACGTACTCTAACGTCACGCATACGTTGGCGTCATTTAACGGCACATGATTATGAGCGCAATTCCCGACAGTTATCTTAAATATTTTTTTCTGTCAATTCAGTGTTAACAGCCAGAGTTCCTGTACCAGAACCATAAATGAAATTTAAAAAAAATGGTCCGACCTTAAAATGGCTATTAAAAAAAAGGAGAGAGAACGTCGGCTGTTTGCCACTAAGACTGGAGGAGGGCCACCTCCAGCTAATCCAGACAGTTTGGAAGAAAAAGTAACCAAATAGCATGCATTTGAAACAAACCTGTCTTTATCCCAATTTCACTTGCAAAAAAATATGTTATATATTCTATGTGTTTTCAACTTGTGTCAAAAGTACATTAATTTTGTACATCATGTAAATTTATTTCTGAAAAATCCTAATTTTTTTTCTTTATATTTTGTTTCAAGGGATAAATTGATTTAAAAAAACTAAACTATGATTTACTTCAATCTTAAGTGAACTTTTAGGTTCTACAGTTGATTGGAGAGATTACAGTTGCTGGTATTTCGGGTGTAGATACCTTCAGGGAAAACTGTAAGTAAATTTCAATCCAAAAACATGTGTTTCTTGAAGTACAAGTAATGATAAACATTTCAGAATTAGTAAATAATAATGATTTGTATAAATAGGAATTTAGTAATTATGGCAATTGTTTTTCCAATAAATTTATGTTGATCCAGAAAAAATGTAATTGATAACTGTTACAACAGACAAGTTTGCATCCAGATAGTTTAGTGGTAGAACAGCTGTTACTTTGTGACAGAAGGCCTGGGTTCAATTCCCAGTTTGGATTACTGTTTTGTTTTGTTGACAGTTTTCATTACTTTTTCCTTTGCTCAAGTTCTTTTATATTATTTAATTAAAAAATTTTTGCAACAGTTTGTTTATGTATTCATGCTATTATGTTGATTCTCAGTTTTATGATTTTAAGTTTGGGATTTGCTACCCAAGCCTTGTTTGTTCCTAGGCAGCTGAAAAATCCAATACTGCTTAGTAGTATGGAATAGTTGCATATATATTTGTGGATTTAATGGGTAAAACTATAGCATAAAAATGTTAATTCATCAGACACCATTAACTTTGAAACAGAAATGAGTTTTGTTTGACATTCAGTATATAACTAATTTTCACAGAAAAGGAAAATATGCATTTAATTTTGTTTATTTTCACAAATAAAATTTATTTGTCTTTAGTGTCTTCTTCTACCAGCAACATGAGCAATGTGCAAGAAGCTTCTTGTACAAATGATGGAGATGCGCATGCTTCAAGTAGTGGTAATTTGGCAGAATCAGCACCATCTGCTACCCTTGTTAATACAAGTAACTCTGTAAGTCTAATTATATGTTTCCCTATGTTCAATCATAATATTTTCTATGAACATGTATCATAATATTCATGTGGAGTAAAATGTCTGTGTCCCCTGTATGAAAACTAGACAATATTATCTGTACTGCTAATTTCACATCATTCACTCTTTTAAGTCTCTTTTCACAAAACTTAGTTATAAGCAATTGCAGACACTTAATGAACCTTTTTAGTGTAACATAATAAAGTATTTACAGATTGCTAATTATGAATCAATAAAAGTCTGACACTTTTCAAGGACATTTCAAATTTTATTGCACATATTTCAATACTGAATTGCTTGATATCATATTACAAATGTATATGACAATGAATATCAAACCATTTTATTAACCTTTCACCTGCTGCAATGTTGCCACGCAGAGCCAAGTCAAATACACAGCTGTCAAATCTGGCCAGGCTCTATACATTTGCCAGGCTGTCTTTCAATTTTCATATCCACAAATGGAGAATGGAAAGTACTGAAATTTAAGGTTGGATGTCCATCGCAATAATTCAGCAGGTAAAGGGTTAATCAAATGTTGAGGAAATACTTACCTTATTATGAAGAAATATAAATAAATGATTTTCTTATCATATACCAGCACAGTTTTTGCAAGTCAGCAAAATTGATACTACACTTCTGTGTATAACTTTCAGTGTAAGATTATATGACTTGTCATTTCAAATGACACTAAATATTTGAAAACATTACAGAATAAGCTTGTAGGTATGGAAATTACAAAATAAACTTTTTTTACAAACAATACTTACATAATGTACTGGTATGTGATAAAATTATTACTATTTAATTATTTTTGTGTGATTTTCTTACTAAATTTATTGAAAAAATTGAATAACAAAATAATATGTTCACAATAGGCAGAAATGGTATTATATAATTCATTTGAAGAAATTAAATAAATTCAATTCTGAATTTTCACAACATTCAAAATTTACTTCCAGGAAAAAAGAAAAAGGACAGTGAGTGAACCAATAGGTAAATGTATTACAAATTATTTCCAGCTGTTCATTAACAGGTAAAACACATCAAGTATAATGGAAACTTTCATGGAAATAATGCCGTATTTTGAAATAAATCTTGCAAATTGTATTATTGTGAATATATGTCCGGTTTATTAAAGAAATGACTTAAGGAATTTCAAAAAGTGCCATGTATGTTTCTTAAATTTTAAAGAAATTCCATATGGCATCCTAAGTACAATGTCACAATCAGAGAATCAAGGAACTGGATATAGTAGAAAGTAAAATTGGAAATATCTCTGACATACAAAGCAACTGGTTTCAAACCATATGAAATACATAGAATCTCATATGAATAACCATATATAAAGAATACATTGTTAATGTTTTGATAGAGAAGGTTTATCCGGTGAGCGAGAAAGTGTATCTTGGCGAGCTTTAGGCCGACACCGAGCATGTATTTGAGTTATCCTGCTTTTGATCATGTTTTTAGACAATTTACTAGTAAAAAGTTTCAATCTTACATTTCCCTGATGTAGTTTTGTCTTGTTTTTCTTTTTACCATGTGAGGTCATCATAATTATGACGTAATGACTGCAATTAAGATAAGTTTATCCGGCAAGGCTTCCAGATGATAATATAGATAGTAGCTGGATAAAATGTAAAATTTAATTAACAGGTTCAAGAAATGGCTACAAAGCAAGCCTTTGCTGAGATTGATAACTATGATACAATTATTACAATATGTTATTTCAATTACAGATAAATATCAAGAACTTCTTGATATTGAAAGGAAGAAGTGCAAATTTCTTGAAGAAATTCTCAACACGCAAAAGCAGCAAAATGAAAATCTGGGGGCAATTTCTAAGGAATTGAAGCGACTTACTGACATCATTGCATACAAAAGTACTATTGATAATCTCCTTGAACTTTAAATATCAAAGTATACATTTTCCAAATACAAAATGCAGTCATAAAATCATATACTTAGGAAGGACAGTGGAAATTAAATAAATATAGTGAACTAAAGAAATGATATATTCCAAGCAGTGATTTTACAGCTAAATTAAAATTATTGATTTGATTTCGGATGCCAGAGATTATATAAAGAAGGCACAGCTCTTGTGATAACATGCTGCACATCCGGACATCAAACAGTGATTTTATAAAGCCATAAAATCACTGATTGGGATATATTATTTTGATTCTAACATGACATTAACTTAAACATGGTGCTATACCTTAAATCAAGCTAAATGTTTGTTTCTTTACTTCTTCCCGCGTGTCACATTTAGTGATTACATACATTTATAATACTGCATGTTTGTAATGTCGCTTTTCATTGGATAATCGTGACGTTTATATAGTTTATACACGGCTGCTGTCGATTTATAAAAAAAATCTCAGTTTATTCCTCTAAAAATGATGCTTGCTGTATTATAAATTTATTATAAATATTTCTGACCGGTTATATGGCTGTATATGAACGCTTGTTTGTAAATATAACCCTCGCCTAGCGGCTCATGTTATATTTTCAAACAACCATTTATATAGGGCCATATAACCTGTCAAAGTTTTTATAACTAGTATGGTAGTCTAAATGAAGTAATTGCATTTTTACAAACACTTTCGGTGCTTTCTTGTTCAAT
Source organism: Ruditapes philippinarum (assembly GCF_026571515.1). Lineage (NCBI taxonomy): Eukaryota > Metazoa > Mollusca > Bivalvia > Venerida > Veneridae > Ruditapes > Ruditapes philippinarum. The sequence goes on along the minus strand of NW_026863879.1, from coordinate 9,055 downwards.
AGGAAACATTCAGGTCATGTTAGAATTCATTATTTGAAATTGGTTACATGAAGTCTTACACATGTAGGTAACTTGTTACCCAATTAGTAACTCTCTTATTATTTATATATATCAATTTAATTTGTAAAATGTTAAGAATAACTTACACGATTGTTAAATATATAGAGGATATTCAAGTTTTTCTATAAATACTTGATTTATTTTCATCGAGTGGTATGAAAATAAGTATTTCCTGAGAAAGCTGAATTAAATTAATTTTATAACAAAAAGAAATAGCTACATTTTGTTAATTAAATTTGGGTATGTGATAAATAGAATATTTAATTTGTGTAATGTTCATCACTGAAATTATTGCACTTGTTGAAGCTTGCCAGAGTCTCGCATAATAAAATTTTATTCAACTCGTGCAATAAATTCAGTATTGAACTTACACTCATTCAATATCCTCTATATATTACATCATTAACCATTAATTACATGGTAAGTGTGGTGGTAAAAATTGACAAAGGTCGAACCCCAGCAGTGAACTTGAAGTTAGACAAAGAAACCTGGGTCTTGTTCAAAACACATTGTCCATCTATGGTGACTTTAAATTTTTAAATAAAAATTGAAACTTTCATGTATTTGGAAGTTACAGAGCAGACAAAACAACCACCATTTATATTTATATTACATAAATAAAGTTATGATCAATGTTAAAGTTTGTGGACAGCAGCAGAAACGCCAACATGACTGTAATAATACCTATAATTTTTTTTTCAAAAAAAAGAAGGTCAGGCTAAAACTTAAAAAAGATCAATTAGGGTAGCCCTGGCATTAATTCCAGTTTGAATACTCTGATATATTGTAACTACATCATCATTATTCAAAGTGTCATCAATCAATATATCTCCTATTAAAGGAATGTTTCTTTCCAAACAAACATTGTGAAGCTTACAGCAGACACTGACAATTCTGGCAGACTTCTCTGGTGTGAATGGCAGACAACCTCCTGTTTTGTGTAAACACCTGAAAAAAATTAAGAATCATAATGAATTGTAAAAAATGAGTCGGACTGATCTTAATGAATGAGTTTCAGAAGATCACTGATAAATGATAAATTTATAATTCCTTTACGTTCATAATATATTGTGGTACAAATTTTGAAGGGTTTCCATTTATATGGTCCCTATAAAAACAGTAGCATGTATGTACATATGTATAACAGAAACTGTTGGTGCAAATAAATAATAAAACAGCAAATAACCTTTATTTTATTGAAATTGAAAATTACTTTGTAAACTTACAGAAGTCTTTATATGATTTGTATCAAATCATCCGATGGAAAACAACTTTACATACATGCAGTATTAAAGTTTATTTCTATGTAAAATGGTAAATAATAAACATAGTTGAGTCTTTCAAAATTGGTGTAATCCAATTATGTAACATGTTATAAAACTTAGTATCATACATTCAAGTGCATGCATGGCAAAATACCTAAATCTTGACTTCAACATTCCAAATGCTCTTTCCACCACCATTCTTGTCTGGCTATGAGCTTTGTTGTACCTCTCCTCCTTAACTGATCCAGGGTTGATCTTTAATTGAAATAATAAATTTCAACAACTGTATAAACTAAGACAAATATTTCACAATCAGTCCTTTCTATGACAACAAGCTTTAATATGTAAACCAAATCTCGAATAAAGTATGTTCCTGTTTAATATGGTATATAGAAATTTCAAATGCCATGAATACAAACTGATTAAAATCTTGATAGCCAGCCAAGCACTTGAACATTATTCTATTATTTGTTTGTATTCACCAAATTCTTTCTTGTTTATTGTTGTTGTTTTATGCTATACATTTATGATGGAAACTAGAAATGTGTCCATAGGACACGGGTGCCCCCACCGCGCCACTGTTCTGTCAATCTTTTTACTAAGTCAAGGGAAATAACTCTACAAATACTGGATAAATCCACAAGCAAAACCCCAGGTGCAAATCTAAAATATGCTGAGCAACCTGCCTATAAGGTTTAATGACTATGTCAAATCCTTTTTGAGAAACTTGCGACACAAGTTGAAAATTGCAAAAATTTTCTAAGTGAAGGGCAATTACTCTAAAAATACTAAATAAATCCAGATGAAAATACCTTGTGCACAACTGCACATGCTAATCAATATTCCTGTAAAGTTACATGACTCTAGGTCAAATACTTTTTGAGTTACCTGCGGACACATGTTGAAAATTGCCAAATTTTACTAAGTCAAGGGCAATAACTCTGAAAATACTAAAAATATCCAGACAAAAATTCCCAGGTGCACAACTACACATGCTGATCAACATTCCTGTAAAGTTTCATGACTCTAGGTCAAATACTTTTTGAGTTACATGCGACACAAGTTGAAAATTGCAAAATTTTACTAAATCAAGGGCAATTACTCTGAAAATAATAAAAATTTCCAAAACGAAAATACCCAGGTGCACAACTACACATGCTGATCAACATTCCTGTAAAGTTTAATGACTCTAGGTCAAATACTTTTTGAGTTACATGCGACACAAGTTGAAAATTGCAAAATTTTACTAAGTCAAGGGCAATAACTCTGAAAATACTTAAAATATCCAGACGAAAATACCCAGGTGCACAACTACACATGCTGATCAATATTCCTGTAAAGTTTCATGACTGTAGGTCAAATACTTTTTGAGTTACATGCGACACAAGTTGATAATTGCAAATTTTACTAAGTCAAGGGCAATGACTCTAAAAATACTAAAAATATCCAGACGCAAATACCCAGGTGCACAACAACACATGCTGATCAACATTCCTGTAAAGTGTCATGACTCTAGGTCAAATACTTTTGAGTTATGTGCGACACAAAAAAGAACGGACGGCCGGACGGAAGGGCGGACGGAAGGACGTACGGACAAGGGTAAATCTAAATGCCTTCCACTAAAGTGGGGGCACAAAAATGAAGATTAATATGTTACAAGATATTGTTATTGTTTTTATGCTATAAATTTATGATGGAAAATATGAAGATTAATATGTTTCATGATATTGTTATTGTTTTTATGCTATAAATTTATGATGGCAAAAAAATGAAGATTAATATGTTACAAGATATTGTTATTGTTTTTATGCTATAAATTTATGATGGCAAAAAAATGAAGATTAATATGTTACAAGATATTGTTATTCTGGTCCTTAAGAATGTTCTGTTATATATGAAGTTTATCCCTTCAAAAATAGCAAAGTTACAGTCAGTTACCGCCAAAACAATGAAAATTTCAATAATTTGACCTTCAAAGACAATGTCATTAATGAGTGAAGGTCAAGGTCTTTCGGTATATTTTTAACAGTTATCTTTGAAGATTATTATGTTCAAGTTTGAAGACAATCCATTCAAAAATAACAAAGTTACAGCCAATAATAGCCAAAAAAAATGAAAATTTCAATAATTTGACCTTCAAAGTCAAGGTCATTGATGAGTGAAGGTCAAGGTCTGACTGGTTATTTTTAAGGGATATCCTTGAAGATTATTATGTTCAAGTTTGAAGACAATCCATTCAAAAATTACAAAGTTACAGCCAATAACAGCATGAACAAGCAAAAATTGGACTTTTAACCTTGAAGGTCAAGGTCATTTATGGATGAAGGTCAAGGTTAGTGTGGTCTACTGAAAGGTCTTGTCCCAAAGGTTGTTGTGGCCAAGTATGAAGACAATACACCAAGAAATAAAAAAGTTATGATCCAGGTACAAGTTTTCGGAAGGCAACGGCAACGCCGACCTGACTATAACAATACCTCTACTTTTTTTTTCAAAAAAAAAAAAAATCTACTTTTTTTTTCAAAAAAAAAAAAAAAAATACGAGCTAAAAATGAACATAAATGATTTTTTGATGCAACTATAGTTCTGCAAAATTCTGTTTGTATCAAATTCTTGTGCCCTGCAAGATGAATTATAGTACATAAAAATAAACTTAGGGGGCAGGGGACCTAAAAATGAAAAATTTTGTATTTCAGTGTGACCAGAAACACAATTCCAAATATTTCAAAATCTGTTTCACAGGCAGATAACCAGTTGCACAGCATTATTCAATGATATATGACATACATTGAAGAAAATAATAGTTTGCATGCATTGCTCCTTCAAAAAATGACTGACAGCAATTTATATTTACCCCCACCCAGCCAAAATCACACCTAAAATATACCAATATAGGCAATGTACATGAAGGTGCAGCATACTCCAGAATCCGCCCGATTCCTTTAAAAATATCAGTAACACGCAGTGCAAGCTATGGCATTTTCAGAAATGACAAATAAAGTGTCTGTCATACGTTTAGATTTTTCACAAAATTTATCTGAAGTTTCTTACTTGTTTGGCGCCAACTGTCAAAGCTTGATTTTTAACTTTTTTTGTCCTCCATTCGGAGAGTCAGAAATACATACAAAGCTACCAAAATGCTTAGTTTCGGGTAAAAACCTAAAAATATATCTCATTTCCTACACACAAACAAGAAAGAATTACAATGACAGAGAAATATCAGAAGTTATCAGTACCTTCAAAACACCATGTCTGAGTTATTAAAAAATTTGACCGGGGCCATCATTCGAATATGTCCCCTGCCCCCTTATACAGGAAAACACATACAGATATACAGTACGATTTAGATTGCAAAGATCAGAAAATACCACAGAGTTTGCAGCCCTTTGATTATTTATTAGGTTAAGACGCGAACATAATATGAAAAAGGCAAAGCCTCAAAGCGAGCTCGATGTACTTTTTACGTGAAATAGTATGAAATAATCGCTCATTTTTATTTCAAATGCAGTGACGAGTGCGTGTGACGTCACACGTACTGTGTTAAATATGGCTCCGCCCCTGTCGTGAAATGAATAACGAGTTTTGAAAACGTTTATAAAACTATGTTTATTTTATTTCACTCTATAATTTTTCAAGCGAAATAAAGATTATTTAAAGTGAAATAAATGTAAAACTTAAAACGTTTGCGACATTAAAATAGCGTACTTGATTTGTTTGTTTTGCACGCGTTGTTTGGCGCTACATTGTGACGTCACGTAAACAATACTTTAAACGTCTGTACAGCGTTAACAACTGAATAAAAGATATTGGTGTTCGAATTCATTTTCTTAGTTAGACCATTTTCTTTCATTCTAGATAGTTTTCACAACAAAAGTCGACAAAAAAATTGTTTTTATTTATCAGATTTCAAACAAAATGGCGCCTTCGATTTTCATTTTTTATACACAGCTTCCGTTATTCTGGTTCCCTGTCCAATTATGGTTCCCATAGACGTGCGCGGGTGACCAGTCTACATGCACATCCGTTTTCAGCCAGAATTCCTCTTTTTTTATCGTTATCTTTAAATTCGAAAGGTTGCGATGTGTCCAATTCGGTACTTTGGACGAAAGTTTTCAAAACCATCACTTAGCAGGTACTCGCGTTACCGTAAAGCTCGCTTTGCGAGCAGGCCCTTCGGGCCAGCTCGTCGAGCTCGCTAATATGAAAAAGGCAAAGCCTCAAAGCGAGCTCGATGTACTTTTAACGTGAAATAGTATTCAATAATCGCGCATTTTATTTCAAATGCATTGACGAGTGCGTGTGAGGTTACACGTACTGTGTTAAATATGGCTACGCCCCTGTCGTTAAATGAATAACGAGTTTTGAAAACGTTGATAAAACTTTGTTTATTTTATTTCACTCTATAATTTTTCAAGCGAAATAAAGATTATTAAAAGTGAAATAAATGTAAAACTTAAAACGTTTGCGACATTAAAATAGCGTACTTGATTTGTTTGTTTTGCACGTGCTGTTTGGCGCTACATTGTGACGTCACGTAAACAATACTTTAAACGTCTGTACAGAGTTAACGACCGAATAAAAGATATTGGTGTTCGGATTCATTTTCTTAGTTAGACTATTTTCTTTCATTCTAGATAGTTTTCACAACAAAATTCGACAAAAAATTGTTTTAATTTATCAGATTTTTCAAACAAAATGGCGCCTTCAATTTTTATTTTACATTTTCGTTCGATATTTTATCGACAGCTTCCGTTATTCTGGTTTCCTGTCCAATTATGGTTCCCATAGACGTGCGCGGGTGACCAGTCTACACATCCGTTTTCAGTCAGAATTCCTCAGTTTTTATCGTTATCTTTAAATTCGATAGGTTGCGATGTGTCCAATTCGGTACTTCGAACGAAAGTTTTCAAAACCATCACTTAGCAAGTACTCGCGTTACCGTAAAGCTCGCTTTGCGAGCAGGCCCTTCGGGCCAGCTCGTCGAGCTCGCTATTAACATTACGCGAGGGGTAGTTGCCTAAGTTATATACTACAGTATAGAATACTGTACGAGTATGTAAGGTTTTCGACAATATAGTTTTATTTTTTTAATTTTTGAGTCAGTGCACAGCCATTGTATAAAGTGTACAAAACTTATTTTAAGTGTTTATTTTAAAAGTGGCCCTAATAAGTGGCCGTGAAACGGTGCTATAAAGAAGTTTATTTATTTATTTATTTTGTAATTTTATTGTCATATTATTTTTAATTAAATAATTTCTTAAATAGGCTGTGCACTAGACTATCTTTACCATACAGTCTCATGGTTATTTTTAAAATTGGGAGGTGCTGGCTACAGATTACCCATAATGTCAAAAAGACTCCATATTGTATATATCCCTTTGCCCCCCGCCCCGTGTTATTTATTAACTTTCTTTTTTATTCCTGTATATATAAACTAGTATCCTTAATACTTGTAAACGTAAACCCGTGCCCCCATATGGAGCAATACGTTTATCACGGGTTCACTCAAGCATGAGATTTTCTTAAATATGTTACAAAAAGACATCACATTATGGGTAACCAAGTTATTATTATTAGCCATATTTGGGACTTAGATTTTTTCTTATTCTTCTATGAATTGTTTAAGTAATAGAAGATTAATTATTATGTGTGATATCTAGATGCATAATAATTTGTATACCATGAGACAGTGATAAATAGATAAGGCCGTTTCCACCACGTTTTAACTATGATATTTGTTTTATTTTAGAAATAAAGTTGGTAAAAACTCGTATACATTGGAATGCAATGGGCACCCGCTAAATTTTCTATCCAGTCCGCGCAACAAACTTGTCGAAATAGGTCAACACAAAACTTGCAGAAATTTCAAGAAAATCAGATTGACCTCCTTATTTTGAAAGAAGAAATTTTAGACCAATGAGGACAAAGGAGGCAATCTTCTCTAAACGAATCAAAATTACTCGTATAAAACGGGTGTTCTGTAGAACTTACACAAGAAACATGGCAATGCCATGAAACCAGGTTTTCAATTATCACCATTGTAGATAAATATGTTGTATTTGAAATACAAATACAATAACAAACAATGTAACTTTGAGCAATGTAAAACATGAATAATGTGGGAGGAATTGCGCACAGAAGAAGTGTTCACTATATGTATTCTGTATAAGGAAAAAAAACAAAGGGCCATAATTAGGTAAAAAATTATCCAATCACAAAACCCCGACAATATGTGCTAGGGCACTTGATGACAAAGCTTCTGTGAAAGTTTGAACAAAATCCGTGGAGAAATGTAGGAAGAGTTCAGCACAGAAGAATTTGTTCAATTCTGTATAAGGAAAAAAAACAAAGGGCCATAATAAGGTCAAATATTATCCAATCACAAAACCCTGACAATATGTGCTAGGGCACTTGATGACAAAGCTTCTGTGAAAGTTTGGTCAAAACCCGTTGAGAAATGTAGGAGAAGTTGCGCACTGTAGAAAATGTTCACTATATATTCTATATAAGGAAAAAAACCAAAGGGCCATTATTAGGTCAAATATTATCTAATCGCAAAACACCGACAATATGCGCCAGGGCACTTGATGACAAAGCTTCTGTGAAAGTTTGGTCAAAATCCGTTGAGAAATGTAGGAGGAGTTGCGCACAGAAGAAATTGTTCACTATATATTCTATATAATGAAAAAAAACAAAGGGCCATAATTAGGTCAAATATATACCAATTGCAAAACCCTGACAATATGTGTCAGGGCACTTGATGACAAAGCTTCTGAGAAAGTTTGGTCAAAATCCGTTGAGAAATGTAGGAGGAGTTGCGCACAGAAGAAATTGTTCACTATATATTCTATATAAGGATAAAAAAAAGAAAGGGCCATAATTAGGTCAAATATTATCTAATAGCAAAACCCCGACAATATGCGCCAGGGCACTTGATGACAAAGCTTCTGTGAAAGTTTGGTCAAAATCCGTTGAGAAATGTAGGAGGAGTTGCGCACAGAAGAAATTGTTTAAATACTATTATTCCTATGAACAATAATATCTTAAGATAAAAATAAAATGAAATATTTTTTAACTTAATAATCGGTAGATGGAAGTTCTTAGAAAATAACTGTCATGTGCTTGTTTGCCTTATATATGTACATGCATACTGTTCATAATAAAATAACAAAAAGTATAACGTCAAGTTTAACAAAATTCTGCAAAAAAATCTATAAAAAAAGAAAAAAGAACAAACAAACAAACTACTTAAACAAAAATGAAAATAATTAAACTTCAACAGTTGATACAAACTTCAAAACATATACATTACGCTCACACCTGTAATTAGATAAATCAAGAATATCATTTAATGTTTATTTTGGTGAAATAAAAGCTTTCTTTTAATGTTCCAAATAAAATATAAGACTTGATGATCAACATGCAAATAAACAGAAACAGTAAAACGCATCTGACTATTGAAAGAGACGTCCTGGAGTATTGCCTGAATAAATTGTTGAGGGTTACGTTTTCAAAGAAACAAAAGCTGGCATATTAATTGTTGTAGTATCTTTTTCATAAATGTCATATGCCGAATTTTTCATAATTTGACTTCAAGTTTCTCACTACCACGAAGTTTCGACGACAAGGATTTATCTTGATGTCGAATACATATTATTATACATTATCCAACACAATAACAAGAAGAGGAACAAGAAATACACTGCATTTGTACATGTACTTTTATTTAAAAA
>NW_026863878.1:0-29163 GCF_026571515.1 Ruditapes philippinarum | reverse complement strand
CTTTTAAACTGATGGCAGATTTTGCTTATACTTCCAGGGATGAACAACCTTAATGTGTGGATGGCATTAAAGGAAGGAATTTTTGCTGCGACCAAATTTAACAGAATTATGGCCCTTTGTTGATTTTTATGCCCCCACAATGTGGGAGCATATAGCGTTGCACTTGTCCGTCCGTCCGTCAATACGTCAGTCCGTCCGTCAGTCCGTCCGTCCGTACGTCCCGAAATCTTGTGAACGCAACTCCTCTTAAACCGGATGGCAGATTTTGCTTAAACTTACAGGGATGAACAACCTTAATGTGTAGATGGTAGTAAAGGAAGGAATTTTTGCTGCGACCAAATTTAACAGAATTATGGCCCTTTGTTCATTTTTTCACTAGATACTATGTAGAAATTTTGTGAACGCAACTCCTCTTAAACTGGATGGCAGAATTTGCTTAAACTTACAGGGATGAACAACCTTTATGTTTAGATGGTAGTAAAGGAAGGATTTTTTGCTGCGACCAAATTTAACAGAATTATGGCCCTTTGTTGATTTTTTCACTATTTACTATGTAGAAATTTTGTGAACGCAACTCCTCTTAAACCGGATGGCAGATTTTGCTTAAACTTACAGGGATGAACAACTTTAATGTGTAGATGGTAGTAAAGGAAGGAATTTTTGCTGCGACCAAATTTAACAGAATTATGGCCCTTTGTTCATTTTTTCACTAGATACTATGTAGAAATTTTGTGAACGCAACTCCTCTTAAACTGGATGGCAGAATTTGCTTAAACTTACAGGGATGAACAACCTTTATGTGTAGATGGTAGTAAAGGAAGGATTTTTTGCTGCGACCAAATTTAACAGAATTATGGCCCTTTGTTCATTTTTTCACTATACATGTATACTATGTAGAAATTTTGTGAACGCAACTCCTCTTAAACCGGATGGCAGATTTTGCTTAAACTTACAGGGATGAACAACCTTCAGGTGTAGATGGTAGTAAAGGAAGGAATTTTCGCTGCGACCAAATTTTACAGATTTATGGCCCTTTGTTGATTTTTTCACTATATACTATGTAGAAATTTTGTGAATGCAACTCCTCTTAAACCGGATAGCAGATTTTGCTTAAACTTCCAGGACTGAACAACCTTAATGTGTAGATGGTAATAAAGAAAGGAATTTTTGCTGCAACCAAATTTAACAGAATTATGGCCCTTTTTTGATTGTTTCATTATATACTATGTTTAAATTTTGTGAATGCAACTCCTCTTAAACCGGATGGCAGATTTTGCTTAAACTTCCAGGGATTAACAACCTTAATGTGTAGATGGTAGTAAGTAAGGAATTTTTGCTGCGACCAAATTTAACAGAATTATGGCCCTTTGTTGATTTTTAGTTTTCAACTTGTGGCACATGTAGTCCAAAAAATATTTGACCTAGAGTCATAAGATTGACAGAACAGTGGCGTGTGGGGGCATCCGTGTCCTATGGACACATTTCTAGTTTCACTATATTCTATGTAGAAATTTTGTGAATGCAACTCTTCTTAAACCGGATGGCAGATTTTGCTTAAACTTTCAGGGATGAACAATCTGAATGTGTTGATGGTAGTAAAGGAAGGAATTTTTGCTGCGACCAAATTTAACAGAATTATGGCCCTTTGTTGATTTTTTCACAATACTATGTAGAAAATTTGTGAACGCAACTCCTCTTAAACAGGTGGCAGATTTTGCTTAAACTTCCAGGGATTAACAACTTTAATGTGTAGATGGTAGTAAAGGAAGGAATTTTTGCTGCGACCAAATTTAACAGAATTATGGCCCTTTGTTGATTTTTAGATTTCAACTTGTGGCACATGTTGTCCAAAAAATATTTGACCTAGAGTCATAAGATTGACAGAACAGTGGCGTGTGGGGGCATCCATGTCCTATGGACACATTTCTAGTTTGTGGAGTAAGTGGTCTCTAGGGTCAAGGTCAAGGTCATTGGTTTAGAAAATAAATTTAAACATTTTTGCTCATACAGCCTTTATTTTTTTTGTTGATGTCTTTCATGTTTAATACAAACATGCCAAGGGAGGTCCTCCTTCTTTGGGTATAGTAAGGGGTCATTTGGGTCAAGGTCAATGTCACCAATGTCAAGGTCACCAATGTTAAAAATAGATTTTTACAGGTGTATTAACCATATTCAATAGACAGATGTCATTTATAATTGATAGGAACATAAAATTTGATGGAGTTAGTGGCAAGTTGGGTCAAGGTCACCAGTGATAAAAATAGATTTTTACATGTTTGCTCATACAGCCTTTATTTATTGACAGATATATTTCATATTTGGTAGGAAGATAACTTGCATGGTATTCATCCTTTTGATTGGGATAGGGATCAGTGGGTCATGGTCACTTGTGCTAAAAATAGATTTTTACACTTTTGCCCATACAGGCTTTATTTATTGACAGGTGTATTTCATATTTGATAGGAAGATAACTTGCATGGTATTCTTCCTTTTGATTGAGTTAGGGATCAGTGTGTCAAGGTCACTAGTGCTAAAAATAGATTTTTACACTTTTGCCCATACAGCCTTTATTTATTGACAGATATATTTCATATTTGGTACGAAGATAACTTGCCTGTTATTCTTACTTTGGTTGGAGTTAGGGGTCAGTTGGGTCAAGGTCACAAGTGCTAAAAATAGATTTTTACACTTTTGCCCATACAGCCTTTATTTATTGACAGATTTATTTCATATTTGGTTGGAAGATTATAACTTGCATGGTATTCTTCCTTTGGATGGAGTTAGGGGTCAGTTTGATCAAGGTCATCAATGCTCAAAATAGATTTTAACATTTTTGCCCATACAGCCTTTATTTATTGACAGGTGTATTTCATATTTGGTAGAAAGATAACTTGCATGATATTCTATAGGTGTCAGTAGGTCAAGGTCAAGGGTGCCAAGTATAGATTTCTTACATTTATATATATTTGATAAAGTTGAATATTTGTCACTTCACAAGTCATAGCAACTTATATATTTCACAATTACAAAATGCCATGACTCTGTCAAGCTATATAACTTGTGTTTACAATTTTTTGGCAATGTTTCTGTCCATAACTGAGTGAATGGGTAAACATTTTTTTAAATATTGCTACTGACAAGAATCGGAGCCGGGGGCATTTGTGTTTAACAAACATGTTCTTGTGTTTTAATTTAATATCTGGCTCCTCTGTCATGGACAGTGCATACGATAAGTATAATTATACAAAATATTTACTAATGACTAGTCCTTAATCTAAATAGAAAATGACTTGTGCGCAGAAATGATTTCATAAGGTATCTGTAATGAGCACATTTTTTGCGCGGTGCTTCTCAATTGCTGCATTGCAGCAACATTTGTACTTGTTAACACTTGAGTCTCTAGTGGCTACTGTTTTGCTGATTTCTAAGTTTGTGTTTGGGTCACCTGGGATCAAAAACTTGGTCACACTGCCCAAATATGGAAAAACCTTGTTAACACTCTATTGGTCACATTTTTGACTCAGGGTGATTTAAGGCCATCTTGGCCCTCTTGTTTTCTTGTTTTTACAATGGTAAAAACATATGCGATTGATCACTTACAAGCACACTATCTAATCGAATCACTATAAACATTACAGGGTTCAAACCTAAATAAGAGATTCCTCAGATCAAAATAGTAAAATGAAAGTAAAGATTAACAAGGGAGTGCAACACTCTGATTTCATATTCTTTTTTTATTAAGATCACATATTAGGACATTGTTTTTCAGATACAGCTAATACAGTTTTTGATGCCTTTTGAAAAATTGCTGTGATGCTACAAAGTGTTTATTACTATGAACATAATGTATTTTACACGGGACAGAAATGGAATAAGATAAAGCTCACTGAATATATGTTGAATTTTAAACAATTTTGCCTTAACCTGTTCCAGGGACTTAAGGTTAGAAATTAAGTAGGTTCCAAGTAAGCCCAGGGTTCACTGAAATAGAGCCCACTCATCATCTGTTTACAGATAATGATTATACTCTATTATTTCATGCTTTCCAGTGTTTTATTGTAATATATCAGATGATTATATTCTGATAAACCACTATTGAAATTTATAAAATATAATTTTCACTGTAGCCGGACTATATCTGAATGCGAATTAAAAGAATATCATGACTAAATGGAATAACAGGCAGAAAAAAATGCCGTCATACGTAAATTTTGCTTCTTTGGGAAAAGAAAGTCGATGTCACTATAAATCATGTTAAAAATGTAACAAAGTTAGAGAACTTTAACAGAACTATCTTTCAAAATCGATCATGTGACGTCATAATGTGATGACGTCACAAAGGAGAATGCGCGACGTTACGCGGCAAAATCAATAAAAAATACTTCAAATCACTTAAAAAGCATGAAATAAAAAGAAAATTTATTTGTTTTACATATAAGATTGAAATATATTTCATTCGTTAACACCAGCTATTATATTTTCACTCGTGGCTACGCCACTCGTGAAAATATTTCATCTGGTGTTCACTCAGTGAAATTATATTTCAATCTTACATGCAAAACAAACAAATATCCTCTATTTCCAGTAACATCTAGTTTTGATGGCTTTTGAAAAAAAATTTACTTTCATGCCATCAGTTTTTAGCTCAGGGTGAGCTTTTAGGATAGTTGAATATTTGTCATCCGTCCACATTTGTTTGTTAACACTCTATCGGTCACATTTTTGCCTCAATCATCATCAAACTTTGTCAGGATGTTTATCTAGGTAATTGCTTGAATGAGTTCAAACATGGGTCATCTCAAATAAAAAGATAGGTCGAAGGAGCTTAAAATTAAAAATCTTGTTAACACTCTAGTGGCTACTGTTTTGATTCAAATGTCCTGGAAATTGGTCTGAAAGTTTGTTTTGATGAATTTTAGGTCAAGTTCGAATATGGGTCACCTGGTGTCAAAAACTAGGTTACAACGCAAAAATTTAGAAAAAAACTTGATAACACTCTCTCTGGTGGTCACATTTTTGACTCAATTGTCATCAAACTTGGTCAGAATGCTTGTCTAGGTAATTGCTTGGATGACTTCTAGCATGGGTCATCTTGGATGAAAAACTAGGTCACAGGAGGAAAAAATAGAAAAATCTTGTTAAAACTCTAGTGGCTAGTGTCATTTATTCTGCATTTATTGTACATATTCTCATGGGTACACACTTTTAAAGTAGATATTTTCAATAAAGCCTTTCCAAAATATGAGGGCAAAATATTTTAATTTATATAGCGGATAATGAAGTGATGGGTTAAATGAGTGAACTTGGGCCATCTTAGTGGCAAAAAATGGCCATATTGTTTATTTTGAAGAGAAAAAAAAAACAAACAATCAGTATTGTAAAAGTTTTTACAAAAAGGGCAAGTTAAAGTAGATATTTTTAACAAAGCCTTTCCAAAATATGAGGGCAAAATATTTTAATTTATATAGCGAATAATGAAGTGATGGGTTAGATGAGTGAACTTGGGCCATCTTAGTGACAAAAGATGGCCCTATTGTTTATTTTGAAGAGAAAAAACCAAACAATCAGTATTGTGAATGTTTTTACAAAAGGGGCAAGTTAAAGTTGAGCTGAACTTGACTTGCCTTTCAGCAAGGTCATTGGAAAAAAAATTTCCAACACTGAAAAGCAGTTGTTTCTGGTGAGCAACTTAGGGCCCTTATCAAGTTATGGCCTTCTTGTATAGTGCATTTTTACTATTTGTAGGTGTGATTTACAATATGACAGTGGCAATGTGGATATCATTCTTAGTACTAAGTGAGTATAATTCTAATTTTTTGCTTGACTATACTGTTCTAACATTGGCATCCAGATTTCAGCTCAAAGTTTTTGTGCAGTAAATTTTTTTTTCTATAACTTTTTAATTTCTTCAGGTATTGACCTTTGTTCATTTTTACACTGAACTTTGTCCGGCTCCGGTACATAACTCAGAAACTATAAGACATATCAACATGAATCTTTATAAGTAGACAGATCTCATTGGTTACAGGTGCCGTACAAAAGAACCATAATTCTGTCTTGCCTAATTTTGGAGTTATTGCCCTTTGTTCAGTTTTTCACTTTTAACTTTGTATGGAACATGACTCTGAAACCATAAGAAATGTCATCAAGTAAATAGACAATCATTGATGTGTTATTTTTTCCTTAATTAGAACAACATTATCTTAACAAATCTAAGCATTTGAATTAAATAATGGTTATCAATAAAAGTGCAATCAGATGGAGCTACTTTATACTACCGAAATGTATGATTTGTATTAGAAATAAGAATAGTGCACTGTTGGATTATAATGCGCCGAAGTAACAACGGTCATGCGTACGAAATAATATTTAATTTAATCAAACATATTTGAATTATGTATAGTATACTATAATACTATTTTCTCCGAAATCAATTTTGTGTCTACATGTGTCTTCAGCTGAAGGTTTATGCAAACTTTTAAAATGTTTTGATGTTAAACAAACTTGATCTCTGGAAAAATGTATGAACCGCCTGTGAAAGTTAAGCCATGATAATCGCAGCATGTTTTATATTTAACCAAACATACTAAAATTAATAATATGGTTTTCCAAAGTGAATTGTGTTTAATAATTGTCCTTCTTTTTATGCCCCCGGGCATATATGAATTGAACCGTCCGTCATCTGTCCGTACGAGGTTAACCTAGAACGGCAAGTTGGATTTTTCTTAAGTTCTACCTGTACCAATGGCTTCTTAGTTTACACACTTACTAATCAATACAAAGTACATGATCTGGTCAAGTAACATAACTATGGCTTCCATATTTACCAAGTTATTGCCCTTTTCAGCACTTAGAAAATGAATAATGGTTAACCTAAAACGGCAAGTTGGAAATATCTTAAGTTCTATCTATACTAATGGCTTCATAACTTCCACACTTACTTAAAAAAGTACATGATATTGCCAAGTTATATAACTGTGTCATCCATATTTCCCAGATATTTCCCTTTTTTCACTTTGAAAATAGTGCCATGTCTGGTTAACCTTTTCCGGCAAGTTGGATTTATCGTAAATTTCTCTTAATTGCTTAATTTATTTAATGATATCTTGCATATTTGGTAGGTTGATACCTTTAATGGTCCTCTTATTTTTTGTGGAGAAAGTGGTCTCTAGGGTCAAGGTCACTGGTTTTGAAAATAAATTTAAACATTTTTGCTCATACAGCCTTTATTTTTATGCCACCGCAGCATCTGCGATGCGGTGGCATATAGCGATTCACCTGTGTGTGTGTGTGTGTGTGTGTGTGTGTGTTTGTTTGTGTGTGTGTGTGTTATATAGATTATATAGTGAACTTAAAAAATCTTCTTGAGAAAAACCACTGGTCCAATTTCAACCAAACTTGGCAGGATTGATCCTTTGGTGAAGGGCTTCCAAAGTTGTTCAAAGAATTTCATTCCATGCAGAAATCTGGTTGCCATGGCAACCAAAAGGAATTATAAGAATAAATTTAAAAACTCTTCTTGTAAAGACCCAAAAGGCCTAGAGCTTAGATATTTTGCATAAGGCATTGTCTGGTAGACCTCTACCAAGATTGTTCAAATTATAGCCCTGGGGTCAAAATCGGCTCCGCCCCGGGGGTCATTGATTTTCACTATATGTACATATAGTAAAAACTTAAAATACCTTCTTGTAAGACCCAAAAGGCCTAGAGCTTAGATATTTTGCATAAGGCATTATCTGGTAGACCCTTACCAAGATTGTTCAAATTATAGCCCTAGGGTCAAAATCGGCCCCACCCCGGGGTTATTGATTTTCACTATATGTACATACAGTAAAAACTTAAAATACCTTATTGTAAAGACCCAAAAGACCTAGAGCTTAGATATTTTGCATAAGGCATTGTCTGGTAGACCTCTACCCAGATTGTTCAAATTATAGCCCTGGGGTCAAAATCGGCCCCGCCCCGGGGGTCATTGCTTTTCTTTATATGTATATAGTAAAAATTTAAAGTAAAAACTTGAAAAAAAATTCTGCTAGCAATTGACAAATGCTAGAGGTTAGATATTTTGCATGAAACATTGTGAAGTGAACTTCTAGCAAGACTGTTCAAATTATAGCCCTGGGGTCAAAATTGGCCCCACCCCCAGGGGTCATTGATTTTTACTATGTACATATAGTAAAAAATTTTTAAAAAATCTTTTTGCCTGAAGGTACAAGGCTTAAAGCTTTGATATTTGGTATATAATATCATCTATGGGTCCTCTACTAAAGTTGTTTTAATTATGTCCCTAGTGTTAAAATTGCCCTGCCCCAGAGGCGATAGTTTTCCTTATATGTATAAAGTAAAAACTTGAAAAATCTTCTTCTCTGAATTAAATATATGGCATGAGACTTTGCTAAGTGAAACTTTACCAAGATTGTTCAAATTAAAGCCCTGGGGTCAAAATTGGTTCTGCCCCGGGGGTCATTGATTTTCATTATGTACATATAGTAAAAAATAAAAAATATTTTTATCTGAAGGTACAAGGCATAGAGCTTTGATGTTTGCTATATAATATCATCTATAGGTCCTCTACCAATGTTGTTCAAATTTTTCCACTGGTGTCAAAATTGGCCCTGCCCGAGGTCAGTGATTCTCATTATGTACACATAGTAAAAACAGAAAATAAAACAAATGTTTTCTGAATGGGAGAAAGCTACAGCTTAGATATTTGACTTGAAATGTTGTTTGGTGGACCTGTTTCAAGATTGTTTTAAATTAAACCCTTGGGTCCAAAATTTTGCCTTGCCCAAGGGGACAGTGACCTACTGTCTTGTCCTTTGATGTACAGCAATGAAATTTTGACCATGTGCACAGTTTTAGTTGTAAAATTGAACTTTGATATCAGGTGACCTAGATTTTGATGATGTGACCCACTTTCTTGTCCTTTGATGTACAGCTATGAAATTTGAACCATGTGCACAGATTAAGATGTATTTCAGCTGACCTAGATTTTGACAAAGTGTTTTACTGTGTTGTCCTTTGATGTAGTCATGAAATTAAGGCTGTGTGAAATATGACCTTCACCACCAAATTCGCAAGACTAGAGTGCATTGATATATTCCTACTCTGATCTTTTATTGAGTTAACAACAGATTTAACCGCTAATCTGATAATAAGAATTAGATAGGTCAGGGATCTATGCATTATGTCAATCTTCAAAATTGTATAGAAACAAAAAAATATGTTCCTACACTACCATTTAGTGTTGTATTAATGCGGTGGCATAGCATTTTTCTCAAATGCAATCTTGTTTGGTTGATGTCTTTCATGTTTAATACAAACATGCCAAGGGAGGTCCTCCTTCTTTGGGTATAGTAAGGGGTCATTTGAGTCAAGGTCAATGTCACCAATGTTAAAAATAGATTTTTACATTTTTGTGCCCCCACTTTAGTGGCAGGCATTTAGGTTTACCCTTGTCCGTCCGTCCTTCCGTTTGTCCATCCGTCCATTCTCTTTTGTGTCGCAAGTAACTCAAAAAGTATTTGACCTAGAGTCATGAAACTTTACAGGAATGTTGATCAGCATGTGTAGTTATGCACCTGGGTATTTTCGTCTGGATATTTTTAGTATTTTCAGAGTTATTGCCCTTGACTTAGTAAAATTTTGCAATTTTCAACTTGTGTCACACGTAACCCTAAAAAGTATTTGACCTAAAGTCATGAAACTTTACAGGAATGTTGATCAGCATGTGTAGTTGTGCACCTGGGTATTTTCATCTGGATATTTTTAGTATTTTTAGAGTTATTGCCCTTGACTTAGTAAAATTTTGTAATTTTCAACCTGTGTTGCATGTAACTCAAAAAGGATTTGACCTAGAGTCATAAAACTTTACAGGAATGTTGCTCAGCATGTGTAGTTGTGCACCTGGGTATTTTCGTGTGGATTTATTGAGTATTTTAGAGTTATTGCCCTTGACTTAGTAAAATTTTGCAATTTTCAACTTGTGTCGCATGTAACTGTACAGGAATATTGATCAGCATGTGTAGTTGTGCACCGGGTATTTTCGTCTGGATTTATTTAGTATTTTTAGAGTTATTGCCCTTGACTTATAAAATTTTTGCACTTTTCAACTTGTGTCGCATGTAATTCAAAAAGGATTTGACCTAGAGTCATTAAACCTTACTGGACGGTTGCTCAGCATATTTAGTTTTGCACCTGGGGTTTTGCTTGTGGATTTATCCAGTATTTGTAGAGTTATTTCCCTTGACTTAGTTAAAACCGTTTCATTAAGTTGTTATTTGTTCCTTGAGTGCTTGAGTTAGAATTAATGAACTTTACAGGAATAATGATCAGTATCAGTAAATTACAGGAATAATGATTCACATCACTTGGACTTTGCATGTGGATTTTTTCAGTTTTGTTACAGTTATTGCCCTTGACTTACAGTTACAGTAGTATAAATTTGCAATTTTCATTTTGTTCATGCATAGCTCAAAAAGTATTTCACTGGTAGGCCTGAAACTTTACAAGAAAGTTGGTCAGCATGTGTACTTATGCACCTTGGGGGTTTGCTTGTGGATTTATTCAGTATTTGTAAAGTTCTTGCCCTTTACTTAGTAAAAGATTTTTAGTTTTCAAAAAATATTTGACCTAGAGTCATAAGATTGACAGAACAGTGGCGAGGTGGGGGCACCCGTGTCCTATGGACACATTTCTATTTACAGGTGTATTAACCATATTCTATAGACATATGTCATTTATAATTGTTAGGAACATGAAATTTGATGGCGTTAGTGGTCAGTTGGGTCAAGGTCACCAGTGCTAAAAATAGATTTTTCCACTTTTGCTCATACAGCCTTTATTTATTGACAGATATATTTCATATTTGGTAGGAAGATAACTTGCATGGTATTCATCCTTTTAATTGGGGTAGGGATCAGTGGGTCAAGGTCACTTGTGCTAAAAATAGATTTTTACACTTTTGCCCATACAGCCTTTATTTATTAAAGGTTATGGTTTTTAAAAAAGGGGGGGGAATAAGTATGCATGAAAAGTGTTTTTTTTTATGATAACAGATTAGAAACTGTATCAAAGTTTTCATATGTAGGCAACACTTTCACAAGCAAACTGTCTTTTCCTTATATGGCACAGGACCAAAGTATCACAGCTAAACGAGTTCTTATATCTATTCTAAATAAATTGTATGAGTATGGACAATTTCCACAACATGTATTTTCAGAAATATTTGATACAAAAATCAGTCCAATTTTGTTATATGGGAGCGATATTTGGGGTGCTCTAAGTGAGCAAAAAATCACTGATTCCATTCAAAAGTATGCATGTAAAAGATATATGTGCCTTAGTCAAAAAAACAATTAATATAGCTATTTTGGGGGATTGTGGCAGATATCCAATGTTTATTACAACTGCTAAAAGAGTTATTATTAAATATTGGTGTAGAATCTTGAAAATGGATGAACAAAGATATGTAAAAAAAGCGTACAATATGATGAAATGTTTTGATAACTATGGACAAAAAAACTGGGTTACATATGTTAAAAATTTACTTATGAGAAATGGATTTGGGCAAATTTGGTTTGATCAGAGTGTACCTAATGAAAAGTTATTCCTTCATCAATTTACTCTTAGACTTAAGGATCAGTATCTTCGAACTTGGCATTCTGATGTGGGAAATAGTTCTAAACTGTCATTGTATGCAAATTATAAGTTAACTTTTGAACATGAAATACATTGTATATCTAGATTGTGTAACAATTAAAAAATTTAGAAATGCATTGGGTAAATTAAGGACCTCTTCAAATGACTTAGAAATAGAAAGAGGGAGGTATTCTAACACTGAAAGAAATCAAAGAATATGCAAACTTTGTAATACTGAAATTGAAACTGCATTTCATTTTGTTTTAAAATGTCCCAGATTAACCTCTTTTAGAGAGAAATATATCCCATCTAAATTCTATCTGTCCCCTAATATTAATAAGTTCCATATTTGATGTCATCGAAAAATGTAAATATTATAATGAGATTGGCTGTGTTTGCATATTGTGCTTTTCAAGAATGTAAAATGTTGCTAAATGATATTGTTTAAATATGTAATTATTTATGTATCTACACATTCTGGTGGGTAAATACTATACATATATGTTAAAAAAGTTTATTTCTGTCACTTTATATACATTTATACTAGTAGTTATGAATTGTATTTGATCTATTTATTTAGTACACTGGCACTACACCATGTTATGCTTGTAATGTATATGTTTTGTTGATATGGGCCGGAGGAAAAAAGTAA
The DNA here is from genome assembly GCF_026571515.1 of Ruditapes philippinarum. Taxonomy (NCBI): domain Eukaryota; kingdom Metazoa; phylum Mollusca; class Bivalvia; order Venerida; family Veneridae; genus Ruditapes; species Ruditapes philippinarum. The sequence continues at coordinate 16,871 of NW_026863878.1, read as the reverse complement.
TTGCAGGGAATGGAAAAAAAAAAAAAAAAAAAAATCAAGCGTCTATTTATAATTTTGTTTTATTTTTTTTAAGATGAATTATACTTCTTCATGTCAAAAAAAATTATTTAATGATAAAGAAATGTTTTTTAACTAGATCGAAATTATCAGTGTGATATCCGGTTATTCTTGTCCAGGACATAACTCTGACACAACAAGAGATATCAACATGAAACTTTGTATGTAGATAGATCTCATAGAGTATGTGTGCAGTGCACAAGAACCAAAACTTTACCTTGTCTAATTTTGAATTTATTCCCCTTTGTTCATTTTTATACTTTGAACTTTGTCAGGGACATAACTCTAAAACTATAATAGATATCAACATTAAACTTTGTAGGTAGGTAGATCTCATTGAGTAGGTGTGGGTAGATAGATCTCATCGAGTAGGTGTGCAGTGCACAAGAACCATAACTCTACTTTGCCTAATTTTGATGTTATTCCCCTTTGTTCATTTTTATACTTTGAACTTTCTTCCGGACATAACTCTAAAACTATAAGAGATATCAACATGAGACTTTGTAGGTAGATATATCCCATTGTGTAAATGTGCAGTGCACAAAAACATAACTCTGCCTTGCCTAATTTTGGAGTTACTTCCCTTTGTTCATTTTTATATGCCAGAAAGAATTTTATACCTTATTATGTTATACCCCCTGGTGTCCGTCCATCTGTCTGTCTATCTGTCTGTCCGTATGAACCCAGAGGTACTTGTGTGACTTGGAGAACAATGGGTAAATTCTCTTTGATCCTATTCATTCCGATTTTACTTGTGTGTCTTTTTTTAAGCCTTGTGTGATTAAAAATGGCTAAAAAGAACAAAGGAAAAGTCACATTAGTACCATTTTGTAAGTTAATACATGTCCGTCCGTCCATCCATTAGCAATTTGGTTTTGGAGCATAACTTAAGTTCCATTTGGCCAACAATATTTAAACTTCATAGGATGATTGTCCATACTGTGTAGAAGACCCCTATTGATTTTGGGGTCACAAGTCAAAGGTCAAGGTCACTATTACCTTAAAACTGAAAACAGTTTCCGGAGCTTAACTTTAGTTCCATTTGGCCCACAGTGTTCAAACTTCATAGTATGATTGTCCATATTGGGTAGAAGACCCCTATTGGTTTTGGGGTCACAAGGTCAAAGGTCAAGGTCACATTTAACTTAAAACTGAAAACAGTTTCCAGAGCATAACTTAAGTTCTATTTGGCCCACAGTGTTCAAACTTCATAGGATGATTGTCCATATTTGGTAGAAGACCCCTATTGATTTTTGGGTCACACGGTCAAGGTCACTATTACTTTAAAACTGAAAACAGTTTCCGGAGCATAACTTAAGGTCTATTAGGCCCACAATATGCAAACTACATAGGATGATTGTCCATATTAGGTAGAAGATCCCTATTGTTTTTTGGGTCACAAGGTCAAAGGTCAAGGTCACTATTACTTTAAACTGAAATAAGTTTCTAAACATAACTGAAGTTCCATTTGGCCCACAGTGTTCAAACTTCATAAGATGATTGTCCATATTAGGTAGAACACCCTTATTGTTTTTGGGGTCACAAGGTCAATGTTTAAGGGTGCTATTACATCAAAACTGAAAACAGTTTCCAGAGCATAATTTTAGTTCCATTGTGCCCACAATATTCAAACTTCATAGGAGGATTGCTTTTTGAAGGATGTAATACTTATTTTATTCCCATGTCTTACAAATGCATCATTCAGTTCAATAGGTTCTTGTTTTAAATATTGTTACTGACAAGAATTTGAGCATTTGTGTTTAACAAACATGTTCTTGTTATATTTTGCAGTAAGTGCATGTCAGTTTCAACATTCTGAGGCACAGACAACAGAAAATGTAACAGAAACGGCAGAAAATGATTTAACACTGTCGTGTTCTTTGACTGGAACTTTTTCGTTACCAGAATGGGTAGGACCACCAAACCTGTTAATTTACACAAGTCTAGGTGATGTATCAGAGGCAATAAATCCTGCTGCCCCAGCTGCCAGTAGATTGAAATTTGCCACTAACAAGAGAGATCTGGTTCTATCAAAAGTACAGAAAAGTGATGCTGGTGTATATAAATGTTCATATACAGCATTGGGATATCACACAATTACATTAATTGTTGAGGATGCACGTAAGTAGATTTTTTTAATAATATGAATTTCTTCATATTCTGTATGGTTACGAAAGAATTTATTATACCCCCACAAAGTAGGAGTCAACTTGTCTGTCAGTCAGTCGGTAGGTCTCCTTCATGGTTTCCAGACGATTACTAGATTTTGGAATGAGTTATTGTAATCAAACTTGATATGTGGAAACCCTGCTTGGTATTGCTTTTGGGCCTTCTGGGGTTAAGGTCGAGGTCACTGTTACTAAAGATAAGATAAGATAAGATAAGTAAATTTTATTATAGTGACATTGTGTTATGTACATACATAATAACGATACATTTTTATTTTTACAACACCCGGCCACGTTGGGCCTACAAGTCACTTAATTATTTAATCATTTTCAAAAATATACAATTTATAACATAATTTAGATATTAACTAATTATATACATGCACAAACAAATAGTGATTTAAATGTTCTTGGACATAATAACATCTGCATTATAAGAGAAATAGGAAGTATACAAGTTTACTTTTTTCCAATTACTTTCGGTATCAAATCACATATACGATACATATACAGTTGTCATTCATGTACATATCATTAGAGCAAATACATTTACAACATTTACAACATTTTTTAATTAATTTTTGTACAGAGACATCCTTCTTCTGTTCATAGCTTCAACTATAAATTTAGCCACATGCACATAATAATAATTGACAGCATATACTAACTTATTTACTTCAGACATATGTTTAAAATCAGGATTTCTATCTTTACATTTTGATAAAAGGTTCTCTCGTAAGTCATTATATTTAAGACAGTTTAAAAGAAAATGAGTCTCATCTTCTACAACATTAACTGGACAAAAATGACAAAATCTTTCGTTTACATTTAAACCGACATATCTTCCCGTTTCTATCTTTAATGGAAGTATACCACATCGGAATTGGGATAAATGAGACCGTTCAATCTTAGTTAATGACGAAAGCAAATACTTTTCAGTATTATAATGTTGTTTAAATTCAATATATGTTCTAAGTTTGGCAACATTTCTAACATTATTACACCAATCCGTTTTATATTTAACAAACAATGCATCTTCAACATCTTTTAGATTTACAGGTAACTTGTTTTCATAGTAATGTGACATTTGAATTTGTTGCAATATAGTCTTTACATCATAGCACCATGTTTTTCCGAAACAATTGTAGTCATAGGAGAACATTTTTTTTGGAAGCCTATCGTCCGGCATATTTACAAGTCGATTCCAAAATCGTAAAATGTTAACCCAACGTCTATGTTGAGTGGAAATCCAACCCATATCACCATTTATTGCTAATAATGGTGCAAATTTATGCACACCCATAAAATATCTTATTGCTCTGTTTTGCGTCATATCTATTTTGTTATAATATTTAAAACCCCATATTGAGGAACAGTAATCTGTTACAGGAACAACACATGAATAGTACATTTTAGTAAATGTTTTAAAGCCAACATCTTTATAATTATGTACTTTAGAAATAATTGCACCAAGTGCTCGGCCACCAGATTTAGACAACAATTCGGCAGTTTGAGTAAAATCTAAGTGCTCATGTAAATTAACACCCAAATATTTATACATATCCGTAAACAATACAAAACAATCGCCTATTCTAAATTGAAAATTACTTCTATTTTTACCCTTATTTCTGAAATGCACAACCTTTGACTTTTCATTATTGATAACCAGTATGAACATAATCTAACATGTCTTGCATATCTTGTTCATTCTCAGACAACAATAAAATGTCATCAGCATAAAACAAACAACAAAGTATATCGTTATTAAACTGTACACCCTTGTTAAGAGTCTTTAAACCTTCAGCTAGATCGTTTATGAAGTAAGCAAAGATTGTTGGCGATCCGCTGTCTCCTTGCTTCACGCCAGACAGAGTCGGGAACCAGTCAGTTAACATACCGTTTAACTTAACACAAGACAATGTATCTGTCAAAATGGCCTTAATCGAGTTATAAAATTTTCCATTTATACTATTAGACAAAAGTTTATTCAAAAGAATATCCCTATTGACAAAGTCAAATGCCTTTTTTATATCAATAAAAGTTCCAAATGTATCAAGTTTACTTAAAAGTCTATTTCTAATAATAGTACATGAGGTATAAACATGGTCCTCACACGACCGTTTTGAACGAAATCCGTTCTGCTCATCAACAAGTAACTCTTGATCTTCTAAATGTTTCTTTAGTCTATTATTTAACACAGCTGAATATAATTTGCTAACCACCGAGAGTAAACTTATTCCTCTGTAATTCAAGGGTATACGTTTATCTTTAGTAATATCTTTTGGTATAGGGGCAATCAAATTTGAAGACAAAAAGTCATCTGGAATTCGTTTTAACTTGTATATCCGTGTATTAAATGGTGGTCGTGACTGCTGATTCGCGGGATTGTTAGTCTCGTCTGTTATAGCGGTACTATAATTATATGTAAATCGTAAAATGTAGTGATCCGGTAATTTACTACGCTCTCCGATTAGACTCTTAAGATTATGCTTATCAAGAATCGATGCAGGGGAAATAACTTCAAAATTATCACAAGCATTAAAGCAGTCATGTGGAACACAAACGTAGTCAACAACAGATTTTCCGCGAACTGAACCTGACGTAAAAGTGTTTCTATCTTCATTAAACCGGCCATTTAAAACACACATCTTTGAGTCAATCAGAAAATCTACAAACGTCTGTCCATGCTGATTAACACTCTTGTCAATACACTTTCTCAATGGTATACCGTCAATGTCCGAAATTATGTCCTGAAGTTCGCCGATCCTTGAATTATTATCCCCACAAACGAAAATAGCTTCACAATCAGATAAAAGATAAATTTGTCCGAGCAAATGAGCGTAAAAGTCTGTTGCGTTACGTCCCCATGGTGAGTTTTCCGGTGGTAAGTATACGGAGTAGACGATAATTTTATAATTTGTAGATTTTGCTGTGAACGAGAGTCCCAATATTCCATCATATGATTTGTCAATAACATCAACACGAAAATCATCAAACAAACAGTTTTTCACGAAAATTCCGACACCCCCTGAGCCTTTGGGTGCATTAACATGAGTTAACATTCTGTTATGTGAATAAAATCGGTAGCCTTCAAGAGCAATAGTTTGTGTGGCTTTTAAATGAGTTTCATTTACACAAATTATGTCAGATTTCATATGCAATAAGATTTGTGATCGAAGTTCATGATTTGATTCAGTCCAACCAGCAACATTTAAATGGGATACAGATATGGAATGTTCGATAAGCCGGGCGTTGGCTTATACCGGTGTAGCGGGTCCTCTTGATATGGGAACGCCATCGGCAGAAGCAGGCGTTTTCTTAACGATGCGTCCATTTCCAGTTACTCGGAATTGATTACCATTTGGTAATTCCGACAGTAAAGTTTTTGCATTCAGCTCAAGTATACGTTCGGTGTGAGTTTTACTTCCGTATACATACACACGCTTATATTCCGGCTTCGACATTAATCTCTTCTTTGAACGGAGTACCTCGATCTTTTGCTCGAGATTGTCAAAAGCAATTTTCAATAACGGGGGTTTACCGGTATTCCTGTCTGAGCATCGACTCGCATCGGTAATTTTCACTTTGCTTGATATATCACTACCGAGAGCAGAGATCAAATCTTTCGCGTCGTCTAACGGTTGTTTTCCTGGGCGCAACGATAAATTAGTAGCAATTACCGTGAGCTCACAGTTATTGACCGTTTTATCTTGCTTCAAGCCAGAAATAGATTTCAGTGAATTCAGCTCAGCTTCTAAGTCAGCAAATCTTTTGTCCCAACAGGCAAATTGTAGGTCAAAATCAACTTTCACTGCTTTTATTTTATCATCAATTGTTGCTAATACGTCCTTCCTCAATTTATCAATTTTGCTATCAAATGTCTTCTGGAGACTCTCTTGCCCCTTTTTTAAAACAGCAAGTACTTCCATGATTTTATCAAAACGTTCATTTACACTGCAATCTTCACTATCAACCATTTTTGATTGTTTGTATAGGGGACTTACCCCACCCGGAGATTCTCTTGCTCTTTTTTTCTCTAAATTTGAACGAGTTTCACTCATTATATTTCATAGTAATTTGAAACAACTTACAGTCAACAAAAATAGTATCCAATAATAATTCAACAATTTATAATCACTTCTATTTCTCAATTTTATTCCATTTTTTACAATTGAAAATTTTTAACCACCATTTACTTCGAGCATGCGCACTAATATAGTAGAAAAATGGTTTCAGGATGATAATTCCAGCTAGGAATGAAATATTGTAATCAAACTTGGTGTATAGCATACTTATATGAAGACCCCAGATGGGTTTGCATTTGGACCCTCTGGGGTCAAGGTCATCATAACTACAAATTGAAAAATGATTTGGAGACAATGACTAGCAAGAATTGTATTCAATCTTCATTTATAGCAAGCTTATTTGAAGACCTGGGGTCAGTATCTTGAAGCTATCTTTAGCATAACGACTGTCGTAGGCCTATCATTAAGGTTTTCACTGCTATCTCGAAGCTCTCGTAATTAACAAATAACCGTTAAAATGCCCAATTATTAACGGATGCGCAGAGGGTGTCGTAAAGTTCTCGTTACTATCAGTTTGGCACAAAAGTAAGCATACTGCATATTTAAAATACACAGAAAATAAGAATTATATCCACTTATTGATAAAAAATGATGAACATACATAAATATGATATTTCTTTTTCTCACATATCAAACATATGTAAGAGCTCTTTAAGTTTACATAAAGAACTATATTTGAATGAATCATATCATACAGGGCTGCCGATTTTCCGCGGAAATACGCGGATTTCGTGAGCTCCTGGGTCATTTTTGAGATCGATGTAAATTCGACAAAGACAATAAATTCATTCGTCATATTTTATACAGTACCCAAAAACCGGCACGCTTCGGCTTTTATCGTTACGCTAGCCGCCTATGGTACGTCTGTAAGCGCTTTTCTCAATGGTCATATCGAGTCTTTTCTGGTATTCTATTTTAGAATAACCAATCAAATTACAGTTTACATTGTCGCTCTAAAATGTTGTCAAAATGCGTCAAAATTGAAATGTATTTCTCTTGCCAAAACCTTCTGTTATGATTTAATTTATAATACATATTCCTTTGTTAATCCATTGTTTAAGTCAAAATGAAAATTAATCCATAAATTAACAGCAGCCGTGAATATAAGATTATATAAACATAGTGATTATCAAATGAAAATCGACGTGACAAATGTGAGGATATTTTAATATAAGTTATAAAGATTTTTGACAGATTGCATCACAGGTACTTGACATTCTATCAATTTTAACGATAATATCCAAAATATACCCCTTTATAGTTTATTTATACTATATATTTTGGATATTATCGTTAAAATTGATAGAATGTCAAGTTCCTGTGGTTGCATGGTTCAAGTGCAACAATTAGCGACGATGTGACATATAACGGCGCCACACATGTCCTCATATAAACGGTTATATTACACACAACCGTTTATAGACAGCCATATAGCATGTCAGGAATGTTTATAACGAATTTTTAGCTCGACTATACGAAGTATATGGAGAGCTGTCCTACTCGCCCCGGCGTCCGCGTCCAGATTTCAGATTAAAGTTTTGGTGCAGTAAAATATTTTTCACTATAACTTTGTCATTATGTCTCCCCCACCTCGGGGGGAGACATATTGTTTTTGCCCTGTCCGTCCGTCAGTCCGTCAGTCCGTCCGTCCGTCCGTCAGTCCGTCCATTCTTCGTTTCCGGACGATAACTAGAGTTCCTTTTGACCTACAGCCCTCAAACTTCATAGGATGATTGGTCTTATAGAGCTGATGATCCCTATTGTTTTTGGGGTCAGTAGGTCAAAGGTCAAGGTCACACTGACCGTTGGTCAATTTTTCGTTTCCGGATGATAACTAGAGTTCCTTTAGACCTACAGACCTCAAACTTCATAGGATGATTGGTCTTATTGAGCAGATGATCCCTATTGTTTTTGGGGTCAGTAGTTCAAAGGTCAAGGTCACAGTGACCGTTGGTCAATTTCTCGTTTCCGGATGATAACTAGAGTTCCTTTTGACCTACAGCCCTCAAACTTCATAGGATGATTGGTCTTATAGAGCAGATGATCCCTATTGTTTTTGGGGTCAGTAGGTCAAAGGTCAAGGTCACACTGACCGTTGGTCAATTTCTCGTTTCCGGATGATAACTAGAGTTCCTTTTGACCTACAGCCCTCAAACTTCATAGGATGATTGGTCTTATAGAGCTGATGATCCCTATTGTTTTTGGGGTCAGTAGGTCAAAGGTCAAGGTCACACTGACCGTTGGTCAATTTTTCGTTTCCGGATGATAACTAGAGTTCCTTTAGACCTACAGCCCTCAAACTTCATAGGATGATTGGTCTTATTGAGCAGATGATCCCTATTGTTTTTGGGGTCAGTAGTTCAAAGGTCAAGGTCACAGTGACCGTTGGTCAATTTCTCGTTTCCGGATGATAACTAGAGTTCCTTTTGACCTACAGCCCTCAAACTTCATAGGATGATTGGTCTTATAGAGCAGATGATCCCTATTGTTTTTGGGGTCAGTAGGTCAAAGGTCAAGGTCACAGTGACCGTTGGTCAATTTCTCGTTTCCGGATGATAACTAGAGTTCCTTTTGACCTACAGCCCTCAAACTTCATAGGATGATTGGTCTTATAGAGCAGATGATCCTTATTGTTTTTGGGGTCAGTAGGTCAAAGGTCAAGGTCACAGTGCAGTGGGGGAGACATGCGCTTTTTTACAAAAGCATCCTCTAGTTTCTTAAGGTATCAATTTCAAACTTCAAATGTATGTTCCTTATCATCAACCACATCTTATGTGACAAGGTTCATAACTCTAGCACCAATATTTTCAGATTTATCTCCCCTTGAACTTAGAATTTTCCTTAAAAAATACTATTTTTACTGTTACTTCTTTATTTCTTAAGGGATCAACCTCATACTTGAAATATATGTACCTTATCATCATCCCCATCTTAAGTGACAAGGTTCATAACTCTAGCACCAATATTTTTAGATTTATCTCCCCTTGAACTTAGAATTTTCCTTAAAAAATACTATTTTTTACTGTTACTTCTTTATTTCATAAGGGATCAACCTCATACTTCAAATATATGTACCTTATCATCATCCCCATCTTATGTGACAAGGTTCATAACTTTAGCACCAATATTTTCAGATTTTTCTCCCCTTGAACTTAGAACTTTCTTTAAAAAATATTATTTTTTACTGTAACTTATTTATTTCTAAAGGGATCAACTTCATACTTCAAATAAATGTACCTTATCACCATCCACATCTTATGTGACAAGGTTCATAACTCTAGCACCAATATTGCAAGAATTATCTCCCCATCAACTTAGATTTTTTTAGACCCCCTGATTTAAGGTGACAACGGAGTCAATTATCACTGAAAATACCTAAAATGAGATTTTTTGCTTAGTAGATTTATCAACCTTTTCTGAACACATTCGTGATTTAATTTTGGAAGCAGTTAGTCCAAAAAATGTGTTTTTAAACGTTTTAAAACGGTACCTGTACCATTTTTATCTGCTATTCGCGTAACAAGTGTCAATTATCGATAACGCTCCGCCCCCTGTTGAGGCATCAATGAGGGAAATCGGTAGTTCCATATATGCGTGAATTACCGATCCATACTGGTCCATACCACTCGTAATTCATGTATCGTACAAATACCGTACATCTTTTATGAATATCGTCTACCTTTTATTTAGCCTTTTTTATAAAATAAGAAAATATCGGCCAGTGTATGTAACATAATGTATGAAACATAAATAATTAAGCATAGCGGCAAATTGCACGACCACGGGGTTGATTAAAAATATAGTTGCTAAAATATCCATAATGTGTGGAAATAATTTGTCTGTCCCGTTAATCTGATAGATATTACATTGAGTTTATGGACTTTTTTACGGATTCAACCTCGTTTTCTAACAATGTCAAGTAAAACAACAACAAAAACAGACAACATTTTTTATGTGAACGCCTATATATATGACTTGTGGTACTTAAGGTGTCCCTGACAAATTTCTAAACCATTCTATAGGTTGTCTAAGGATGATTATTTCTCTATGAATCAATAAAAAAAAATATAATAAAATATATTATCAGTGAATGCTTTGAATAAATTGTTCGCCAGTAAATCGAACACAGTACTAATAAACCTGGGACAAAGTATGGAATTTATTGTATATCCCAGTAGAAACTAGATCTCTATGTTGTGCATAGATGATACGTGTATTGATAATGCAGGCATTAACATACATGTGACAAATGAAATGGGCCAAATCTGGATTTTCAGCTGGATTTTGAGGCTCAAAACTGGATTTTTTATCGACTTGAATTTCAAAGCGTGTTTGGCACATTTGGTTCAAAGAATCTATATTACCCTCAAAATCATTAAATGGTTATACTTTTTATGATTTTTTTGTGGATCAATATTAATTTATTTCACCAAAAAATAAATGAATAGATAAATAAATAAGTGTAGTCATACAGGCTATTTCAAAACAGAATAGATAGATAAATAAGTGTAGTCATACAGGCTATTTCAAAACAGTCACATTTTCACATTTCATTATTTTCAGTTTGAAGAATTATATCTGTCTTTTCAGTCATTCAATAATTGTCTACAAGCTATTTGAAAACGTACAACAACTATTCATGAACACATGAACATAAGACTCTGACAGTTAAATAACGTAACATAAGTAAGAAGACTCAAAATAAATACAAGAATCGTTCCTTAATTAAATCCACATTTTTGCCTGGATGATTGTGTAATTCCTAAACAAAACAAAAAAAATTACCCACTCACTAAAATAGGTTAATTAGACATCTCGAACAGGTTTTTGAATGATCCACTTTAAATGATTCTGCTCACCTTTTATCTTTATCAGTGCGGCACTAATCAAAGAAAATCAAAGGTTCAGCCGATTTCATACATGTAAATTTACAGGGTAGTTTTGATGACGTAGCGTGTAATACCTACTGCCAAATTACAAAAGAGGTCAATTGATTGACACACGACACGTGATAAGTTAAACATGTGAGAATAACTTTGGGTATAGGATTGTTTATTACGTCACATTGCTGTCAATTAGTGACTCAACATTTAATCCGATATGGACAGATAACAATCAATGCCCGGAGGCACGGTTTACATTTTAGATACAGGTGCTGTGTTTGATTTTTTTTTGTTGATTTTTTTTTTAAATATCAGGAATTCAAGCTGTAATATCGGGAATCGGGATCAGTGTTGAAATATCGGGATTTTTTTAAATCCCGCCGGGATGTCACATGTATGCATTAAGTGACGTAGTGTCTGTTCATGGGAAGCATGATGCAATCGATGTGTGTGTAATGTACATAATGGCCTGAGTAAACTGGTTAAGACTTGTGTTAGCTTTTTTTTTTTAATTATAGAGTGCCCACGGAAGATTTCTTAGACAGCATTTTTTAGCTCGACTATTCGATAAGAATAAGTAGAGCTATTGCAGTCACCCGAGCGTCGGCGTCGGCGTCGGCGTAACCACTTATGTTAAAGTTTTTGTAATAGTTCAAATATTTTCAAAGTCCATAGACATATGGCTTTGAAACTTTGCACACTTGTTCACCATCATGACCCCAACCTGTAGACAGGATGAGGTAACTCTATCAAGCATTTTGACAGAATTATGCCCCTTTTTCGACTTAGAATTTACGTTAAAGTTTTTGTAATAGTTCAAATATTTTCAAAGTCCATTGACATATGGCTTTGAAACTTACACACTTGTTCACGCATCATGACCCCAACCTGGAAACAGGAGGAGGTAACTCTATCAAGCATTTTGACAGAATTATGCCCTTTTTCGAAATTAGAATTTACGTTAAAGTTTTTGTAATAGTTTCAAATATTTTCAAAGTCCATTGACATATGGCTTTGAAACTTTACACACTTGTTCACCATCATGACCCCAACCTGGAAACAGGAGGAGGTAACTCTATCAAGCATTTTGACAGAATTATGCCCCTTTTTCGAATTAGAATTTACGTTAAAGTTTTTGTAATAGTTCAAATATTTTCAAAGTCCATTGACATATGGCTTTGAAACTTTGCACACTTGTTCACCATCATGACCCCAACCTGTAAACAGGAGGAGGTAACTCTATCAAGCATTTTGACAGAATTATGCCCCTTTTTCGACTTACAATTTACGTTAAAGTTTTTGTAATAGTTCAAATATTTTCAAAGTCCATTGACATATGGCTTTGAAACTTTGCACACTTGTTCACCATCATGACCCCAACCTGTAAACAGGAGGAGGTAACTCTATCAAGCATTTTTTTTACTATCAAGCACTAAGAATAGTCGAGCGTTGCTGTCCTACCGACAGCTCTTGTTTAATTTACCTTTCTACGTCAGCATTTTTATGCCCCCGCCATGTAATGGCCGGGGCATATAGTGTTACCCTGTTCCGTCATTCCGTCCTTCCGTCCTTCCATCCTTCCGTCATTCTGTCATTCCGTCATCATCAGTTTCCGTTCATTATCTTAAGAACGGTTAGACACATTCAACTCAAATTTGACATATGGATATGTCATGAGAAAATACAGGTCAAGTTTGAATTTGGTCATGGTTTGATGATTTTTGGCAGAGTTATGCCCCTTTTACTTTGAAAATAATATGAACTTTTCAGTTTCCGTTCATTATCTCCCTCAAGGTACAACACATTTAACTCAAACGTGACATATGGATGTGTCAAAGGAATGCGCAGGTCAAGTTCAAATTTGGTCATGGTTCCATGATTTTTGGCAGAGTTATGCCCCTTTTACTTTGAAAATAATATGAAATTTTCAGTTTCTGTTCATTATCTCCCTCAAGGTACAACACATTCAACTCAAACGTGACATATGGATGCGTCAAAGGAATGCGCAGGTCAAGTTCAAATTTGGTCATGGTTCAATGATTTTTGGCAGAGTATAATGCCCCTTTCACTTTGAAAATAATATGAAATTTACAGTTTCTGTTCATTATCTACCCAACAGTGTTACATATTCAACTTTAATTTGACATATGGATATGTCAAAGGAATGGGCAGGTCAAGTTGGAATTTGGTCATGGTTTGATGATTTTTTGGCAGAGTTATGTCCCTTTCACTTTGAAAATAATATAGATACATCTTAGGAATAAGCAGTTTAAGTTTGAATTTGGTCATGGTTCAATAATTTAAGACAAACTTATCTTTCCTGAATGTTGGAGAAAATTTTGAACTTTCAGTTTCAGCACTCATTCTTTTAGCCATTATTTGGCTACAAATATGCAATATGCTATTTCTAAAAGGTTACGAGACTGAATAATTTCAGTGCCTTGAACATTGTATGGAAATGGTTTGTGTTAACATTGAAAAGTTTTAAGGGCTTTGAACTTAAAATGAAAAAAATAATTAATGCACCATCTGAAATTTTGGCTGCATGCGGGGGCATCCGTGGTATGATGACACATTTCTAGTTTTAATTTACCTTTCTATGGCTGCATAATTAATACGGAAAAAAAATTGATACCAAACCAGAAAAAGCTTTGGATATGGATATGTTTAAAGATCCTGTAACACAATTTTTCATGGTTTTATTTCATAAATATGATGCTCAAATTAAGATTTGTCAATATTGTAAGTTCAAATAAGCATTATTATACCCCCACAAACGAAGTTTAGGGGGGGTATATAGGAGTCAGCTTGTCGGTCGGTCGGTCGGTCCGTCGGTCGGTCGGTCGGTCCGTCGGTCGGTCCACATCATGGTTTCCAGACGATAACTAGAGTTTGGAAGTGAGGTATTGTAATCAAACTTGGTATATAGCAACCTTATGTGGAAAACCCGGTTGGTATTGCATTTGGACCCCCTGGGTCAAGGTCACCGTTACTAAAAATAGAAAAATGGTTTCCGGACAATAACTAAAGTTAGGAATGAGATATTGTAATCAGACTTGGTATATAGCAAGCTTATATGAAAACCCCGGTTGGTATTGCATCTGGACCCCCTGGGGCAAGGTCAAGGTCACCGTTACTAAAATAGAAAAATGGTTTTCCGGACAATAACTAAAGTTAGGAATGAGATATTGTAATCAAACTTGATGTACAGCAAGCTTATATGAAGACCCTGGTGTTGGTATTGCATCTGGACCCCCTGGGCCAAGGTCAAGGTCACCGTTACTAAAATAAAAAAAAATGGTTTCCGGACAATAACTAAAGTTAGGAATGAGATATTGTAATCAAACTTGGTATATAGCAAGCTTATATGAAAGACCCCTGTTGGTATTGCATCTGGACCCTGGGGTCAAGGTCACGTTACTAAAAATAGAAAAATGGTTTCCGGACAATAACTAAAGTTAGGAATAAGATATTGTAATCAAATTTGGTATATAACAAGCTTATATTAAGACCCCTGTTGGTATTGCATCTGGACCCCCTTGGGCCAAGGTCAAGGTCACCGTTACTAAAAATAGAAAAATGGTTTCCGGACAATAACTAAAGTTAGGAATGAGATATTGTAATCAACTTGGTATATAGCAAGCTTATATGGAGACCCGGTTGGTATTGCATCTGGACCCCCTGGGCCAAGGTCAAGGTCACCGTAACTAAAAATAGAAAAATGGTTTCCGGACTATAACTAAAGTTTGGAATGAGATATTGTAATCAACTTCGTATATAGCAAGCTTATATGAAGACCCGGGTTGGTATTGCATCTCTGGACCCACTGGGGCCAAGGTCAAGGTCACCGTTACTAAAAATAGAAAAATGGTTTCCGGACAATAACTAAAGTTAGGAATGAGATGTTGTAATCAAACTTGGTATATAGCAAGCTTATATGAAGACATAGGTTGGTATTGCATCTGGACCCCCCTTGGGCCAAGGTCAAGGTCACCATTACAAAAAATAGAAAAATGGTTTCCGGACAATAACTAAAGTTAGGAATCATATATTGTAATCAAACTTGGTGTTTAGCAAGCTTATATCAAGATCAAGATAGTTGGGATTGCAATAAATTGAAATAATTCTTTGTACACAGTGCTGATGGTACTTTATTTACTGTAGGTTTATTTCAAATTTTTCTTCAGACAACTTATTGTTCAAGAGTCAAAGTTGCTGGTGGGGGTATTAATCACCTTCAGTGATAGGTCTAGTTTTATAAAGATATCACCCAATTTAACATTTCATGTAAATAGAGGCCATTAAAGGGAGGTAATTAGAACTTTATTTTCTATAAATTCTAAGTCAAATTTTCCAATAAGAAATCAATGCATGTAATTTATTGATTAAATATAATGTGCACAAATATTTGCTGTACACATTTTACATATTCTTTGATGTTTGAAAATTGTTTTATTTGCATAATTATATTCATTTAGAAAAAGCTTGTTAACACTCTAGTGGCTGCAGTTCTCATCCAAATATTCTGGAAATTTGTCAGGAAGGTTGTTTTGATGATATCTAGGTCAAGTTGGAAGATGGGTCATGTCCGGTCAAAAACTAGGTCACAGGTGCTAAAAATAGAAAAAGCTTGTTAACACTCTAGTGGTCTGCAGTTTTCATCCAATATTTTGGAAATTTGTCAGGAAAGGTTGTTTTGATGATTTTCAGGTCAAGTTCGAAGATGGGTTATCACGGTCAAAAACTAGGTCACAGGAGCTAAAAATAGAAAAAGCTTGTTAACACTCTAGTGGCTGCAGTTTTGATTAAAATATTCTGGAAATTTGTCAGGAAGGTTGTTTTAAATGATTTCTAGGTCAAGTTCGAAGATGGGTCATGTCTGGTCAAAAACTAGGTCACAGGAGCTAAAAATAGAAAAAGCTTGTTAACACTCTAATGGTTGCAGTTTTTCATCCAAAACATTCTGGAAATTTGTCAGAAAAGGTTGTTTTGATGATTTCTAGGTCAAGTTCGAAGATGGGTCATCTCAGGTCAAAAACTAGGTCACAGGAGCTAAAAATAGAAAAAGCTTGTTAACACTCTAATGCTCTGCAGTTTTCATCTAAATGTTCTGGAAATTTGTCAAAGAAGGTTGTTTTGATGATATCTAAGTCAAGTTCGAAGATGGGGTCATCTCCGGTCAAAGTAAAACTAGGTCACAGGAGCTAAAAATAGAAAACAGCTTGTTAACACACATTATGGCTGCAGTTTTCATCCAAATATTCTTGAAAGTTTGTCAGAAGGTTGTTTTGATGATGTCTATGGTCAAGTTTCGAAAGATGGGTTATCTCCGGTCAAAAACTAGGTCACAGGAGCTAAACCATAGAAAAAGCTTGTTAACACTCTAGTGGCTGCAGTATTGATTCAAATATTTCTGGAAATTTTGTCAGGCGAAGGTTGTTTTGAATGTATTTCTAGGTCAAGTTCGAAGATGGGCCATCTCAGGTCAAAAACTAGGTCACAGGAGATTTAAAAATAGAGAAAAAGCTTGTTTACACTCTAGTGGCTGCAGTTTTTATTCAAATATTCAGGAAATTTGTCAAGAATGTTGTTTTGATGTTTTCTGGGTCAAGTGCTAAGATTGGTCATGTCTGGTCCAAACTAGGTCACAGGAGCTAAAAATAGAAAAATCTTTTTAC